>NC_090769.1:173018-293018 GCF_036898095.1 Palaemon carinicauda | reverse complement strand
TTATTTTCACCAGAATTAGGAAAGGAAAACCTCATCTATGCCCATAATTTACTGTACTTTTCATATTATTTAACTAAATCTGATATCAAAGTTTTATTTCAAAGACTTGAAAATAACTATAACATCTTGCACAAGCATTTCAACTTTTTTTTTTGTTACCTCTCAGTTTTAGAAACTTATAAATTGTGCATACACAAAAAGTGATGGAACATTTTATTTACTGATTTAATCTGAAAGTTTAATGGTACCAAAATGTAACAAATGCTTCTAGAATGATATTACTGGTTAAGGGAATTAGTATTATTTCACAATATTCATAAAGGCACACTGGCTCTTGACTTTAGACACTACGGAGAGAGCCAGCTTTAAAAACCAGACCACTTTACAACAAATGATATAGAAAAATCTTTGAAAAGCAGGAAGTGTACGAATATGAATGTTTAAATTATTACACACTGATTACTAAAACATCCAAAAACCTGTTTGCTTCCCAACCGGCTTCACTTCTTTCAAGGCAACACTAGATCACACTATTTGCATTTTCAGTTGCTAACAAAGTATGAAGAACTGTAACGATTACATAGCACTGACACTACCAGATTTTTCCTGATACAGTACTTACAAAATGAAAGCCTTCTATACCAGACTTCTTGAGTAACAAAATTACCTTAAATTAGGCTGAAATATTGGATTAGATAGGGTTTTGTGGCCCTGGAAATAAAGTATTTGTAATTTCTACCACTTTCGTAAATGGACTTTCATCTTAAAGACATCTTTCGAGGATATGCTCTAAGAGTTTAATTATAAAACTCACAAATATTACAGAATGAAATCTCTCTTTTTATCTGTAAGCAAATACATCTGTTCCTAAATTATTCATAAATGTTTGTTCATATTACAGCAATAATACATACGTATACTTCCTTCTTACAGTTTTTAAAAGTATAGTGGATGTATTCTTCATCTTTTATCATAAAGTATTAAAAATTCTCAAATAATAGAATTTTTGGCTAATTCTCTAATCTGTATACAAAAGTGTAATGGTAAAGGATACAAAAAATACCTAGAAAACACCCCACATCTTATTGCAGTACCATGATATTCACAATTCATGAAATGTTTGGCTGAAAATTTTAAAATTTGTAAAAAATAGCCAGGCGAGTTGAGGCTGTACAGTACTGCGAAACCAGTTTGGAGAACATTAAAAATAAAAATATTCCCAACAAATTTCTTACTATACAAGTGTCTTTACTAAGGCAAGTGGGGAATTGATAAATTTCCATGGCCACAATAAAACTTCTACAGCTAGCTGGTTACACTGCTTAAAGACAAAGTTCCTTCCTTCATCTGCCAACTACCATCTACAGTGTGCCTAATGTGGTTTAATAGTGTACAAACATAAGTAAAGATCCTTTGGATCATCTCTAAAGTGACATCCCATACTTCAAGTCTTTCAGCTTTCATTTAAAAGAAAAATGGAATTTCAAAAATCAACTTTGTTATTTATATGCTGTTCTAACCTGATGTGCATATGGCTTCTCTCTGGAAGTTTGTTTATATCAATGTTTAGCCCTTAAAGTAAAAAAAAATATATTTTCTTTCATTCAATAGGGTTAGGCCTATGGTGCACTATTAAGATAATCTACCATCTAATGGCAATAACCTTAGCTTGGGTAGGATCTACTGTCCTTTGTCTTTCAGTCTCTAAATTGAAAAGAATCCCAATCCTCTTACATCACTATTCAGTGGGGAGGAGTGTCTTTATTGTCATCATCCCTGTAATAAACAATTAACATTGTGTTCTCCAGATCTACTGTACCTTTAAACTAAAAGTTACTTTCTTTCATGTTTTCAACTTTTAATTTGGTTACCTTGAACAATCTATGCAGTATTTATCAACAAAAGCTGGAGAAGATATCCTTTAAAATCACTAATAACCAAAATAATGCTTGTATCTGAGGAATTCATACAATAAGTAATATCGGAGGACACTACTTGCTAAAGCAAGTAAAACAAAGAGACTGGAAACACAGCATGGTATGGCATACCCAAGATAAAAGTCATTGCCATTAACCATTAAATTTTCTCAATAATAGACTAGAGGTCTAAGCCTGCTGAAGGAAAGCAAACAGAAATTTTTTTAGCTGTAAGTGGTTAAAGTCGATATAAGCAAGCTTTAAGAGTGAAGCAATATGGACATCAAGGGAGGTTCATAGAAAAAATATATAGTACAGTACTAGATATTGAGAATTCTACTTTGCACCTTCAGAACATTTTCAACTCAAACAGTATGCATAAATAATGCACATGTAAAAATGAGCGGTACATTATTGGAAAGACCATCCTCTGGAACCGAGGTGTAACTTCTCCTAAACATCTTGATCTAGAGAACAACATTTTCAAAGGATGGTGATGAAGGAAAAGGTTGTTTTAGAAAAGAACATGGAATGAATATGGTAAGATAAACTTCCACTGACCTTCAAGGTGCCTGCTTTTTTGCAAAAAAAGTTTCTTTTGTTATGGTATCCTGGTAGTACAAAAGATGATTAAGGAACAGATTGGGATACTTATACTTCACAAAAAAATTTTACTTTTGAATGGAAATCACACAACTTCATGAAACATTAAGTAAATATGTTATTTTTATTAGTAAAATAAATTTTTGAATATACTTACCCGATAATCATGTAGCTGTCAACTCCGTTGCCCGACAGAATTCTACGGGAGGGATACGCCAGCTATCACAATACTAGAAGGGGGTGTACTCACCAGCGCCACCTGTGGCCAGGTACTACAGTACTTCTTGTTGACACCTCCTCAATTTTTCCTCGGTCCACTGGTTCTCTATGGGGAGGAAGGGAGGGTCAATTAAATCATGATTATCGGGTAAGTATATTCAAAAATTTATTTTACTAATAAAAATAACATTTTTCAATATTAAACTTACCCGATAATCATGTAGCTGATTCACACCCAGGGGGGTGGGTGAAAACCAGTGTACAAGATTAAAGGATAGCTAAGTATCCCGTATTTCATATAATCAGTTATCTCAAAATAACAATGAAATAATAAGTACCTGGTAAGGAAGTCGACTTGAACCGTTACTCTGCCTTTTTTTAAGTTCGTCTTCCTTACTGAGCGCAGCGTTCCTCTTAGGAGGCTGAATCAACTCAAAGGTGCTAAAGTATATAGGGCTGCAACCCCTACTAAAGGACCTCTACACAACCTCTAACCCAGGCGCTTCTCAAGAATGAATTGACCACCCGCCAAATCAAAAGGATGCGGAAGGCTTCTTAGCCTACCGTAACAACCATAAAAACAACAAAAAGCATTCAAGAGAAAGGTTAAAAAAGGTTATGGGATTAAGGGAATGTAGTGGCTGAGCCCTCACCTACTACTGCACTCGCTGCTACGAATGGTCCCAGGGTGTAGCAGTTCTCGTAAAGAGACTGGACATCTTTAAGATAAAATGATGCAAACACTGACTTGCTCCTCCAATAGGTTGCATCCATTATGCTCTGCAGAGAACGGTTTTTATTAAAGGCCATCGAAGTAGCTACGGCTCTCACTTCGTGGGTCCTTACCTTCAGCAAAGCAAGGTCTTCCTCCTTTAAGTGAGAATGGGCTTCTCTAATCAGAAGCCTTATATAATACGAAACCCCATTCTTGGACATGGGCCTCGAAGGGTTGTTGATTGCACACCATAAGGCTTCTGATTGTCTTCGAATAGGTTTTGACCTATTAAGATAAAATTTCAGAGCTCTGACAGGGCAAAGAACTCTTTCTAGCTCGTTACCTACCATGTTGGAGAGGCTAGGTATCTCAAACGATCTAGGCCAAGGACGTGAAGGAAGTTCATTCTTAGCTAAGAATCCAAGCTGTAAAGAACATGTTGCAGATTCGGATGTGAACCCAATGTTCTTGCTGAAGGCATGAACCTCACTGACTCTCTTAGCTGTTGCAAGGCAGACGAGAAAAAGAGTCTTGAGGGTAAGGTCCTTGAAGGAAGCTGACTGGAGAGGTTCGAACCTAGGTGACATAAGGAACCTTAAGACTACGTCTAGATTCCAGCCTGGAGTGGGAAGACGACGTTCTTTAGTAGTCTCAAAAGACTTAAGGATGTCTTGAAGGTCCTTGTTGGAAGAAAGGTCCAAACCTCTGTGGCGGAGAACTGAAGCCAACATACTCCTGTACCCTTTAATCGTAGGAGCTGAAAGGGATCTCTCATTCCTAAGATGTAATAGGAAGTCAGCTATTTGGGTCACAGAGGTATTGGTAGAGGAAACTGCATTGGCTCTACACCAGCTCCGGAAGACTTCCCACTTGGATTGGTAGACTCTACGAGTGGATACCCTTCTTGCTCTGGCAATCGCACTGGCTGCCTCCTTCGAAAAGCCTCTAGCTCTAGCGAATCTTTCGACAGTCTGAAGGCAGTCAGCCGAAGAGCGTGGAGGTTTGGGTGCAACCTGTCTACGTGAGGTTGACGTAGAAGGTCCACTCTTAGAGGGAGAGTCCTGGGGACGTCGACCAGCCATTGTAGTACCTCTGTGAACCATTCTCTTGCAGGCCAAAGGGGAGCAACCAGCGTCAGCCGTGTCCCTTCGTGCGAGATGAACTTCTGAAGGACTTTGTTTATGATCTTGAACGGTGGGAATGCGTAAAGGTCGAGATGGGACCAGTTCAGCAGAAAAGCATCCACATGAACTGCTGCTGGGTCTGGAACTGGGGAACAGTAAAAAGGAAGTCTCTTGGTCATGGAGGTGGCAAACAGATCTATTGTCGGCTGACCCCACAAGGTCCAAAGTCTGTTGCACACGCTCTTGTGGAGGGTCCATTCCGTGGGGATGACCTGATCCCTTCTGCTTAGGCGATCTGCTGAGACGTTCATGTTGCCCTGAATGAACCTCGTAACTAGGGTGATGTTTAGACCTCTTGACCAAATGAGGAGGTCCCTTGCTATCTCGTATAGGCTCCTCGAATGGGTCCCTCCTTGCTTGGAGATGTAAGCCAAGGCTGTGGTGTTGTCGGAGTTCACCTCCACCACCTTGCCTAGCAGGAGGGACTTGAAGTTCAATAGGGCTAAATGAACTGCTAGTAGCTCCTTGCAGTTGATGTGGAGCGTTTCCTGTTCCTCGTTCCACGTTCCCGAGCACTCCCGTCCGTTCAAGGTCGCGCCCCAGCCCGAGTCCGATGCATCCGAGAAGAGATGAAGATTGGGGGTCTGAATCGCCAACGATAGGCCCTCCCTGAGAAGGAGATTGGTCTTCCACCACAAGAGAGTGGTCTTCATCTCTTCGGTGACTGGGATAGAGACTGCTTCGAGAGTCAAACCCTTGTCCCAATGAGCTGCAAGATGGAATTGAAGAGGGCGGAGGTGGAGTCTCCCTAGCTCGACGAACAGGGCCAACGATGAAAGGGTCCCTGTGAGACTCATCCACTGTCTCACCGAGCAACTGTTCCTCTTCAGCATGCTCAGGATGCAATCTAGGGCTTGGCTTATCCTTGGGGCCGATGGAAAAGCCCGAAAATTCTGACTCCAAATCTCCATTCCCAGGTACACAATGGATTGGGAGGGAATGAGTTGGGACTTTTCTAGATTGACTAACAGACCCAGTTCTTTGGTCAAGTCTAAAGTCCAGTTGAGACTCTCCAGACAGCGACGACTCGTGGAGGCTCTCAACAGCCAGTCGTCTAAGTAAAGGGAGGCTCTGATGTCCGATAAGTGGAGGAATTTTGCTATATTCCTCATCAGATGCGTAAACACCATAGGAGCTGTGCTTAGGCCAAAACACAGGGCTTGGAATTGGTAGACAACCTTTCCAAAAACGAATCTCAGGAAAGGTTGGGAGTCTGGATGAATAGGAACGTGAAAGTAAGCATCTTTCAGGTCCAACGAGACCATCCAGTCCTCCTGCCTGACCGCTGCTAGGACCGACTTCGTCGTCTCCATCGTGAACGTCTGCTTGGTGACATAAGCATTGAGCGCGCTGACGTCCAGCACCGGTCTCCAACCTCCTGTCTTTTTGGCCACCAGAAAGAGACGGTTGTAGAAGCCCGGGGATTGATGGTCCCGGACTATAACCACTGCCTTCTTCTGTAACAGGAGCGACACCTCCTGGTGCAACGCTAGCCTCTTGTCCTTTTCTTTGTAGTTGGGAGAGAGGTTGATGGGAGATGTGGTCAGAGGGGGTTTGCGGCAGAATGGTATCCTGTAACCCTCCCTCAGCCAACTGACAGACTGTGCGTCTGCACCTCTCTTTTCCCAGGCTTGCCAGAAGATCTTGAGTCTGGCGCCTACTGCTGTCTGGAGAGGAGGAGAGTCAGTTTTTGCCTTTAGAAGCCTTGGAACCTTTCCTAGACTTGCTTCTGGAAGAGTCTGGACGGGAGCTTCCACGGCTGGGGGCTCTACCACGAAAGGGCGGAATAAACCTCGTAGCAGGAGTATCAGCCACTGGGGTGCGATAAGTCCTGGGGACTGAGGTAGCAACCTTAGTCTTACGAGCCGATGAAGCCACAAGATCATGGGTGTCCTTTTGTATCAGGGCCGCAGACAAGTCCTTAACAAGCTCTTCGGGAAACAGGAACTTAGAGAGCGGAGCGAAAAGGAGTTGGGACCTTTGACAAGGTGTGATGCTGGAGGAAAGGAATGAACAAAGCTGCTCCCTTTTCTTAAGCACTCCTGACACAAACATCGAAGCAAGCTCACCAGATCCATCCCTAATAGCCTTATCCATGCAGGACATTAAGAGCATGGCTGAGTCCTTGTCCGCAGGGGAGGTCTTCTTGCTAAGGGCCCCCAGGCACCAGTCTAGGAAATTGAACATCTCAAATGCTCTAAAGACACCCTTTAGGAAGTGATCAAGATCGGAGAAGGTCCAGCAAACCTTAGAGCGCCTCATTGCTGTTCTGCGAGGAGAGTCTACCAAGCTTGAGAAGTCGGCCTGGGCAGAGGCAGGTACTCCCAAGCCTGGTTCCTCTCCTGTGGCATACCAAACGCCCGCTTTGGAAGTGAGCTTAGTCGGAGGAAACATAAAGGAAGTCTTTCCTAGTTGTTGCTTAGACTGCAACCACTCCCCTAAAATTCTTAACGCTCTCTTAGAGGACCTTGCAAAGACGAGCTTAGTATAAGATGACTTGGCTGGCTGCATGCCCAGCGAAAACTCAGATGGCAGAGAGCGGGGGGTAGCAGAGACAAAATGGTCTGGGTATACCTCTCTGAAAAGAGCCAAGACCTTGCGAAAGTCAATAGGAGGCGGAGAAGACTTGGATTCATCCAGGTGTGCAGCCTCATCATCAGAAACCTCATCACCAGAGTGTAGCGAAGTGAGAGGTAAGGTATGCTGAACAGCAGAATCTGCACGGGCTGGAGCAAAAACGCTCGTGGTTTCCTCCTCAAGTCTCTGTTGAGGGAACACCTGAGGCTCAGGTTGCAAAGGCTGGTCAAAAGCAGTAGCAGAAGGTAGGCGCATGGGTGGAGGAGGCTGAGTCCTGGCATGAGTGGCTTGCCTCAAGGGTTGCGCTTGCTGTAAGGTGAGCGGATGCGCAGTAGCAAGTTCCTGAGGAACGAGTTGAGGTTCCTGAGGTGTGAGCTGCAAGAGTTGGGGTAGAGGCTGCGCAGAACGCATAACTTGTCTCGCGAGTTGAGGTTCCTGAGGCGCAAGGCTAAGGTGTTGAGGTCGCTGCAGCGAGAGCTGAGGTGTCTGCCTCATGGATGGGAGAGGTTGTTGTACCTCAAGAGAGTGTTGCCTCACTGGTGGAACCGCAAGTGGAAGCGGAGGAAGTAAGGTATAAGCTTCCTGTTCCCATTGCTGAGGTTGCCTTAAGGAAGGCGGAGGTAGCTGCACACCACCGGAAACTGGAAACTCAGAACGTGGTAAGGTATCCTGAGGAGCCTCAACATCGTACGCCTGGCAGGCAGGACTGCGGTTAGGCGGAGCGATCGCAGGAGGAGGTGTAACCTTCTCAGCCTGACACTCACGCATCAAGACCGCAAGTTGTGACTGCATGGACTGCAGTAGAGTCAACTTGGGGTCGGCAGACACTGAGGTCTGCTGAGGCAAAGCCTTAACAGAAGAGATCTGTTGCGGCAGCACCTTACTCCTCTTAGGAGGAGTGCCTTCAACTGATGACTGCGGCGAGTCAGAGCTGATCCAATGACTGCAGCCAGGTTGTAGAGCTCTTGAGGTTTGGACTCTGCGTTTGAGAGGTCTTGAGACCTGAGTCCAACGTTTCCTCCCTGACAATTCTTCAGCAGACGAGCAAAAGACGGGCTCAATCGTCTGCGGGTGGGAGTGACGGTCTCTGGAAGACACGCCCGCAACCACCGAGGATACTTCTGTGCGCCGATCAAGGCCTGCCGAACCCTTTTGCCCTTCGACATTGCTTCTCCCCTGGGCTTGGGAGCTTGCAAGAGGTCCCGGACTGGGAGGACGACTGGCACGCACAGAAGTACCCTCACGCACCACACTGACACTGACACTAGCACTTGGCACTGCACTGACACTAGCACTCGTCACAGCACTGGCACTATCACCACCCACTGCACTCTTGACCTTAAGTTCCTTGACTTCGGCCATAAGAGACTTATGATCACTAACCACCGACTCCACTTTGTCACCTAAAGCCTGAATGGCACGCAAAACAACAGACATATCAGGTTGAGGGCAAATAGTAGGTTCGGGGGTAGCCACTACAGGGGGAGGAAAAGGTAGGGGATCATGAGGTGAGGAAAAAAGTGAAGAGCGAGAAGAACTTCTCCTAACTCTCTCTCTCTCTAACTTGGTTGAATACTTAAGAAATCGGACAAAATCAAGTTCCGAAAGTCCGGCGCATTCCTCACATCGATCTTCCAACTGACAGGGAGTTTCCCTACAGTCAGAACAAGCGGTGTGAGGATCTACCGAGGCCTTCGGAATACGCCTATTACAAGACCTACATCGTCTATGGGGTGGGGCTTGTGAAATGTCAGACATCTTGAATCAAAGAGTTAGCCAAGTGGGGATTCCAAATCAAGCAAAAAGATCGTTAACCATTAATCAGAACTAAATAATAGCTATCTAAGCTAATATAGAAGTTTTCCAGTAAAGCGACAGCCGAAATCTGAGAGAAATACTTCACCAAAAGCCGTGAAAATACTCCAAGATCATAAGCGTATCCCAGAACGTCTTGCCGGAAGCACGACAGAGGAAAAATTGAGGAGGTGTCAACAAGAAGTTCTGTAGTACCTGGCCACAGGTGGCGCTGGTGAGTACACCCCCTTCTAGTATTGTGATAGCTGGCGTATCCCTCCCGTAGAATTCTGTCGGGCAACGGAGTTGACAGTTACATGATTATCGGGTAAGTTTAATATTGAAAACTTAGTCGGTAGACTTGGTATCACATTGAAAGCTGGATCACCTTTGCAATGTAGGGCATCCAAATTCTCTATGTTTAATTCAAAATAGATAATGGACTTTTATCTCTGCATCAGGCTTTTCTCTCATTGAAGCTGCTATTTCAGACTTTTCGTCATCTTGCTCTTTGCTGTTTCGAAAGCACACGAGATCTCATGCCAGATCATCCTATTTGGTAATCGTTATATATCCTAAGCATTGTTTCATATAATCCATCATCATATATGAAAATCAGCTTTAAGGTATGAGGTGCACGAAGCCAACTAAAACTTATGTACAGTAATATAAAACAAAAACTGTTATAGATAGACAATAATTTAAACGGCAGTAATCATAAACATAAAATACTTCAAGGAAAAAATTTAGTATAAGCACATCCAACAATGTCACTACACAAAAAATTCATGTGAAAATAACAGAATGAAACCTTAACTCATGAAAAGTACATTTTAAGCTCCAGCCATCCCTTAACATTTGCAGGGGTAGTTAATGGAAATACCTGCAGAAGATGGTTGAAACTATCACAATGCGTAATCAATTTACAATCATATTGGCACAAAAGTTGAGTAATTTTACCTTATTTACCTCCAAGGGAATAATAAAACCTGCAAATGTTAATCCTACCAATGGTAAAGTATGACTGTACTGTACTTGGTTTGCTACAGCAATAGAGAATAACAGTGGATATTTAGTAGGTTGGAAAGAAAATTATCTTCCATATATTCTCACAAGGCATTTGCACTACTTTACAAGGTTAGCATTAATAATATAGTCCAGAAATTTATTTGGGCAAGAATTCACTCGGAAAGTGATGGGAAAACCATGACGCTACATAACATTGGTTTGTACCATGTATGAACGTATCTTCAATTTGATTAGACTCTTCTGTAAGTCACATTTTTTACATCAATTCAACTGCTATTATTCGATTAATACTGGGTAAAATATATTTCACAAATCTTAAAAGATATTACTGCATATGAACAGCCAATCATTATATACATACTAAATTTATAAAATCAACAATTTGAGGTTTTGTTTAATGAACCTTAATAATAAAACAATCACAATGTCTGACACCAAAATTACCTTGCTACAGTACATTTTTTCAAACGCCATTCATAACGACTTCATACCTTCAAGACATGAAGTTAAAATTTAAACATGCTTTTGTTATTCCATTAAGTAACTATCAATTGGCTTGCTTGTGACTAGTAAGAACTACCATACAACATTTAAATCACATCTTAATACCTTACACAGGTGTGAGAAGCAAATATGACTCATTTGGGTAATACTGTATATCCCTTTTTGGTTGTTAATCTTAGATGAATAATTCTGCAGCAATAATAGAAACATTCCATTATGTAATAAAAAAAACCATGACCTAATTAAAAATTATATATCAATATATGATTTTTAAGAATATACATTAGGGTAAATATAAACTATTGCTTTAATCCAACAAATTCCTCAAGTACTTCAATTTACTCACATAAAACAAAATCCATGCTTAATAGAAAGGTAGTATCTTCACCTGATAAATAAGGTATAGGCCCACTTCCGATTGGAAGAGTTGTCCAGATTTTCTGATAGTCAAAAAAACTTAGCGACAGCCAATTTCCAGTATGAAAATCCTTGCAAGTAATCTTAACAATTCAATAATACATGTTTTGCAAAAGCAAATGCTATATGTACATGTCATTTTGTTATATGTACAGCATTTTGGTCCCATCAATGCAAGGAATTAGATCCAAGATTCTCACAGAAACATAACTATGAATAAGACAATAAATCTCATTTTGAAGTACTGTACAGCATACATTTCTAGTATAGATACATGTGTGATACCGTACTCTTATTCTTAGAAATTATTGTAAAGAGAGTAGAAAGCAATAAAACATTCATATAACATAATATACTACAGAATTTTTGCAGCTTTAGATAAAAAAATATGATGGCTAACATAATTTCTCTTGAAAAGACATTATGGTAGAAATCCATCATACCTCTTGAAATAAAAACTGACGACAACGTTGACAATGAGATTACAATGCTGTGACATGAAAAGAAATCATTGGTGAAGCATAATGGTGCGACTTGATTATGTTTCTATAATACCAAAAAATTTACCTCTATCATCTAAGTTAGAACATTTCTTTCTCCTCTTAATTCATCAATATTATACAGGGAATTTCAACATAATTTTGTCTTTCCGATTTTACGCAGATTTAAAAAATTTTTAATTTTCCCTTTACGGTATACTGTACACTTATTTTTCTTGTCTTCTCAGGACCTTACAGGCTCTCTTTTGGCCCCTATTGGCTCTCATTGGCTGGACATATCTTTGCCTCTACCTTTGCACTTGCGGGTAAGATACAGTCAACTTTGTAATAATGTTAATTACATATTATCTGATACATGACTCATGTTCTTGAATATATTAACCCTTCTTGTGCCTATTTTGTGCATGCTTTCCTAATGTCATTATAAATTCAAACCTCATGTTCTGTTCTTAATTGGTTTCAATGACTCATGTCTTCCAGCGGGGAACTTTATCACAAATTAGCCCTTCAAAGCAAACACCTGGAAACCCCATAAACACATAAGTAATTCCCAATTTGTTACTAATTAAATGAATTGTTCAGTGGTTCAACTTGTAGAAAATGTAAAAAAAAATATAAGGAGAAAACACAGAATTTATATTTATCATTCCTAATATTTCTTAACAAAAAGAGACTAAGTAAAAAAATGACATACCACAAAAACAACTTAACATGAGGTTTGATTATAATGGCTATTTTATGCTTTGCTGCTTTACCAGTAAGGTTTTGCATAGTACTTTTTTGTAGTGTTTTTTTTTTTTTTTGTCTTTAAAGTCTGTCTCATGGCAATCTCATTTAGGACACGCAATACCTACTTATTTATTCATTGCAATATGCTAGTTTCTATCCAGACACCAAATCTTCCAAACCAATTTGAAAACCCATTGAAGTTTTCAATACTTAAAGGTGTATACATTAAAGTTACCGGACAAATAAATTGAAATTAAAAGTAAATAGTAAAAACACAGCGATAAAATGGACAAAATACAAAAATACATATAAAAAATTACCACTGAATCAAGTCTGAGACTGAAAAAGTGATAAAGTAGAGAGGTTATGCATTTTTTGTGAAAAGAAAGTATAGGTGGTTTCTTTTATATGAATTCTTAGCTGTACTACCCTTTGAAGTACTGTACTGAAATATCTAGTTTCTACATTGCAAGAATACATAATTGTTCTCTTTGCT
Source organism: Palaemon carinicauda (assembly GCF_036898095.1). NCBI lineage: Eukaryota > Metazoa > Arthropoda > Malacostraca > Decapoda > Palaemonidae > Palaemon > Palaemon carinicauda. Next base: position 280,335 of record NC_090769.1, on the reverse strand, counting down.
ATTAATTAATCTATAAAACACCAATATTGGGATAAGAAAAAATAAAATAAAATAAAAAACTGAGTACATTTGATGTCTACTTCTGAGATAGTCGGGTAAAGAAAAATAATATTTGACTAACGTTGTACCAATTCAAATTGAACTAACACAGATTCAGTGACAAACTAGACATTAGATGCCAATAATTAAAGTTGCTAAGTAATCAAATTACCCAACAATTCCATCGCTTTTCGTAAAAAATAAAGTAAATACATTAGTTTTGTCAGAGAATAACATAAACATAGGCAATGAAAATTTTTATTTTATTTCAAAAGACTTAAAACACTATCTCTCTCTATATATACATACATATACACAAACCCATAATATATATATATATATATATATATATATATATATATATATATATATATATATGTATATATATATAAATATATATACATATATATATATATAAATATATATACATATATATATATATATATATATAAATATATATGTATATATATATATATATATATATATATATATATATATATATATATATATATATACATATATATATATATATATAAATATATATGTATATATATATATACATATATATATATATATATATACATATATATATATATATATATGTATATATATATATATATATATATATATATATATGTATATATATATATATATATATATATATATATATATATATATATATATATATATATATATGCTGTATACAGATGGGCTTGTAAGATCAGTTATGAAATTATATAAAGCCTTGTGAAAAATCATCTATGTATTTCAAAATAAATCTTAAAATTTTTCATTTAAAAAAGTTATCAAAGTATAGTTCCATCGTTCAGTCAATGTACAGTATTACTGAGGAAAAGTAATTTAAAAAGGGATTTGAAACATGTGTCAACACCAAATAATAAATGGAGAAACATAAATGCAGTTTTCCTGTTGTGCTGAAAACTAACTGGAGCTCAATTTGTTTAAAGATATTCTGTCTTTGATTTTTTGGATGCCACTAAGATGTGTATGTATGCATCATACACATTTCATGTATGATGAAATGCCTGTATATTACATATGTAAATTATGGGAAACTGTTCCTGACATAGCATATGTAAATTTATTTTCAAAAGATACAGATTAATGGAAGTTCTTCAAAACTTGTCTCCAATAGTCTTACCTTCTTATCCTTCTCTCACATAATCAAAAGAAAATAAAAAATCTTCATAAATGCAGGCAAACTGAGCAAACAGGCTATGAGATATATCAATAGTTTTAAATGATAAAACCATAGGTAGGTGTATTGATTTGGAGTACCCTCATCCAACTTGCTCTACTGTATACTCCCTTCATCTTTAATATGGCACACAATCAGAATTACATTTTATTACTATCATTGCCCAATACTACGTGTGGTTTATATCATATCCATTGTATGTATGGTAAATCCTTAAGATTTTGATTATTATACAAATGAATATTTTGAAGATTCTGACAAATTTCCTTTAGGGATTTGTTTTGAATACCGGACAAATCGAATACTGTATTTGATATGTTGTAGGTGGAAAACTGAACTATCACAAAATACATGTTTGATTGTAAATGATGATCTCCATTCTCTACATTCAGGGATTGGGTCATGTGGATTATTAATTAAATACCAATGGGTGAAATAACCAATTAATTCAAAGATGGGATATTAGTGCTATTCCAATGGGGCATTTGTTTAAGAAGGTTGATCACCTGAGCCCAACTGTTGGTTGAAGCTGTCTAATTATTGTTATATCCATTATTCTACAATGTCTGCTATATAGTATATCTAGTACCATATGATGAATATTATAGTTGGTAAAACATCATTGATAAGAAAAGGTATATAGTATGTGATCTAATCATAGTAATTGATGCTTTGGCTGCTATACCAGCATTAAATGCTTATATGAGTAGGGATCTAGCATATTTCATCATTCATAGCAGCTTCATATCATTTATAGAAAGAAAACTTTGTTTACTGAGCAAAAAGCTTTTTAAGACAATAACTTTAAGGGCTTCTAAAGCACTTCTACTCTCAGTGAAATTCAAAATTTTTTGTGGTAACCTTTTCTTGATAATCTTAATTGCTGACTACTGTATATTGCATTAAATTTTGCTCTGAAAAAAAGATGCAATATTGGATAAATAAAAAGGGATTTGTCATTAGATGATATTGCGGCAAATCCTATAATACGTGAAGACTGGGATCTGCCTGTACAAATAGCATATTTGGCCCCTTCATGTTTTACATGTTCTAGTATTTGTTGCTCATGATGTTCAGGGGTGGTAGAAGATGCCTTTGATAGAAGGCACTTGAGAGGGCCCATCAGGCAATCAACTCCTTAATGTATAGATAAAAGTAAGAAAGAAGACAATATTCAGGGGTAGAGTAGTCCCTCGGCTATTACGGGTGCTACATTCCAAGCCATTGCGAAGTAGGTGCAGATATTTACGGTATATTATTTTTTATTATCTTTATAATTTTTCATTTTTATTACCTAAAATTTAAGCTTTTATAAGCCCAAAAATTAATTTTTAACAAAAAAATATAAAATATGAAAAATAAGACTTATCTTGTCTCAGAAACCAGCGATATAAAGAGGAGTGCGCGATACAGATTTATATATACAGTATTTATAAATCTGCAATGTACTGAGGGAGCGGTTGGTGAACCACGATATGGTAAGGGATTACGGTATATGAACGATTTTTCAATAGATAGTACAAATATGCATCTAAAACTATTTCATGAGTAATCCAGGAGGAGTTTTGTACTCCTATTCTATTAGCTATTTGGAAAAGATGTAAGAATTTTTATAAAAATGTGAATTTGATTATAAAAATTCTTCAGTTGGCGCATAAACGGTCAGATTGTTACTACATTTCATATGATAACTGAATCATGATGAAAAGCAAGATGTTTGCCATTTCCAAGCAATACAAATTCAATTGAAGAAGACTTGAATACAGCACTTCAGTGTGAATAAGGTTTGAGCTTTTTAATACTGTATCCAATACCAAGCTATGTAAAGCAATGTACAGTATTTGACTTTTATCATTTAGAGTACAGTAGATGGAACAGTTGTTTTTAAGGTAACATTAGTGTAGACATGTGAGTTCCCAAAGTTTTATGTAACAGATTTTTCATAAGGTTTAATGTACTTTTACTTTTGATTTTTTTTATGCAGTGCTTGTCATGTTCAAGAGTGTCGCAGATTAAACACAAGAAGTGTTTATAACTTTTATGTCAATGTTATAATTCTTATTTCATCTTATATAATTATAAAACGTGACTAATTTTGTGTTTCCCATAAAAATTTAGAAGTATTCTGATTAAGCCCTGGTGTCTATTAGATTCTGGTCTTCATTTCATAGATTTGGTGCAGTGGAAAATGGAAAATGTTATATTCATTCTTATACATGATATTTTCAATTACATTTGATACTTAATCTGTTGTATCATTTATAGTAAGCAAGAATAATAAACACCACAACACACTTCCCTTTATCCAATTTATTTTATTGAATAATCATTCATTAATCATGCCTTAAAAGTGCAGTCTATTATGATATATTTTATGAATAACCATAAATATCTCTCTTAAATAGTGTTTCCATTGTAGCACATCTGGTAGTGTCTTCAAATCCTCTTAAAACCCAGTGGATCAAATGTTCATCAATCATTTTTCCTTAATCCATATTGGGTTGGGGTAATCACATAGTTCATTTTAAGGTACCAGTTAACCTAGATTCTATAACTTTTTTCATTACTTTACATACATAGCTTTCAAGTCTTATTTGTTTATACAGTAGCTTGATGAGTTGCTATGGTCTTTACTCAGTTTTATTATAGTTATGATGAAAGCATACTGCCATTCATTTAGTAACCACTTCTTATACATAAGAGGTTTTGGACAAAATATCTTCAAGTTGGCTATCATCATCAAAGTCCTATTTTGGTAAAGAAAGCCTGATTTATATCTTTAGGCATTATCATTGTGACTAAATAGTTCAGCCAAAGCCAAAATTAGATATCTACACAAATGAAGTGCCACATTTGCAAAATTCTTCCAAAACTCAATCTCTTGCTACAGTCAAAAACTTACAAGACTATTTGTAGAATGACAGCTAAGGAACGAATGCAAATGAGTTATGTTCATTACTTGAAATATGATAAAATTTGAATGATTTTGTCGAGAGAATCATGAATACTAACAGTAAACATGTTGAATCTTACATTTCAAGTATACAACTATTTTTTAAATTATTACAATGAAAACTGGAGTGAACAGACTCAGTGAAGTGTTACAAAGCTTTGCTATTTAGTAACTCACCTTCACAATGAAACTCCAACAATATATCATTCATGAGTGTGTAACACCCATATCAGGCATGTCTTAAGACTTACAAAACATACCCGAGATATGACTTTCATGATTTTGATAAGGGTGTCAAATACCCAGGAGGTAAGTCTCAAGACTTTCAAAAGGGTGTTAAATATCCCTAGAGATGAGTCTCAAGATTTTCATAACGGTGTCCCTAAGAAGTATGTCCCAAGGCTTTCATATGGGTGTTAAATACCCCAGAGATGAATCTCAAGACTTTCATAAGGTGTCCCTTAGAGGCATGTCCCAAGGCTTTCATATGGGTGTTAAATACCCCAGAGATGAATCTCAAGACTTTCATAAGGTGTCCCTTAGAGGCATGTCCCAAGGCTTTCATATGGGTGTTAAATACCACAGAGATGAATCTCGAGACTTTCATAAGGGTGTCCCTAAGAGGCATGTCCCAAGGCTTTCATATGGGTGTCAAATAACCCAGCGATGAGTCTCCAGACATTCATAAGGATGTCCTTAAGAGGCATGTCCCAAGGCTTTCATAAGTGTCAAATGACCCAGAGATGCATCTCAAGACTTTAATAAGATTGCTCCTAAGAGGCAAGTCTTAAGGCTTTCATAAGGATATCAAATATCCAAAGGAGGCATTTCCTAAGACTTTCATAAGGGTTCCTTAGAACTCAACATAAAGTTCATGGCGAAGATGCTTTTGCGAGGTGGCAAAAATTGTATTTCAAAGATCTTTAAGGAGCTTTAAGTTTAGTTTCATGAGATCAGTGATCAATACCCTTTAACTGCTGAAACCAAAATAAGGAAAGGCCTATTAAATTTGGTTTGGTAAAGTTTGAAGGGAAATACTATGGCACTAATAAATGGAGATAAAAAACGGAATACATATTGTAAGGTAACCTATGGTTTTTCTGGAGATTAAGTTTTAAGCTGCTTGTGTAAAACATCTATCAAAAGCAAGATACATATCATATGTATTAATACACACTATAAACACAAAGTAACTTGCAGTGGTTCACATGAAGATTGCATAAAAATAATGGGATAAACTATAACAAGCTCCAAAATGGAGATACCACTTATGCAAGCAAAAAAGTGACAGCAACAGCAGGCGAGATGGAAGATTCTCTCGTAAAGAGAGAACTCACCTACCACACGTTTAATAGAATTTATAGCCTGATCTTTATGCCATAGAATACAAATAAAGAATCTGTAAAGTAACAAGTTTGCCCATTGATGAACAAATGTGAATTACTGCAGAAAATACTTTGCAAATAGATTATATTACAAAATTCGGGTTTGGTGTACAAATGTTGTTCTCTGGTTGACATACACTGCTTTAAAAGTCTCATAAAAAATAATGCTGTAAAACATTCTAAAAATTTGGATACAGCTGTATAAAAAATATGGGTATCTATAATTTTCATCAAAAACTTTGCAAGCAGTGCAGCACTAAGTATGGAAGCATTGCTGAAAAAAGAAAATTTTCTCATAAAAGAAATACTGTATAGAGATATTCCTTTAGGACATTTTTATGCCTATCTAATGGCAAAAGCACTAACATTACTGAAAACAGGTGTCTTAATTCACTCCACAATGAAAGAAGTTAACATATTGCTATTAAAACCTATTATGGATTATCACAGAATCAAATCCACCACTTGCAGAGAACTGTACTTCAAAGTACAAAGAACCTGGTTTGACCATTAAGCAGATTCCTTTTGTTTCTATAAATAAATAAATAAATACATGATTACTAACTGCTTAACATCAATTTTTATTAACTTCATCGAATTTGAGGTGTCCCGTTTTTTCAGCATGTGCTAAGGCCTGCTCATCCCCTGTCAATATCTGCCCACATTGTTGACACTTCAAACGGAATGCATTCGTGTCTGTGAACTGACCACTGCGGTTCGCTTCCATTGCTATTTCTTTAGCTTGAAGAAGAATGGACTCGTCATTTCCATTAAAAATTGTAATAATATTTCCCTGGATGGAAAAAACAAACATTAACATTGGTATTCCTATTTTAGGGTGATTACAAGGCTTATATCTTAGTGTTAACTTATTTAAGTGTATAGACAATACTGAAAGACAGTCATCAACCAATTCTAATAAATATTCACAGGTGAATATTTATATTTGAATGCTGCATAAAGGAAACATCTATGCTGTAGAAACTTTTCTAAGTGAGAATGCAGAATCACCTGCAATTTAACAAATTCTAAATGCAATTTGTATTTTTCCATGCAATACAAATCTGAGTCCTTTGAAATAGGGAATATCATCAGCAGAGCTGGAATGACTGTTGAAACTATTAATGAGGTAGTTAACGCAGGTGGTGAGTGAGGGTGAGTAGGCCTGGTCACTCTCATGTCAAAGACATGTCATGGAGGTGGATGAGGTGGAAAGTTCAACTTTAAAGGATTGAGGTTTGTATAGCTAGGAAAAATACAAATTACTTTTAAAATTTGTTATTGGTTCCTAAGCTTCTACAAGCCTTTTATCCTTTAAAATAAGGACACTCATAAGTGGGTACGAAGACCCCCAAAACAACTGATTGGTTCTTTTTCCTCCTTGGAATATGCCAGTTTCCCTAACCCCATGCAAAAGCAAGGGAGATGACTCCAGCAACCTTCCATCAACCAATCACAGGAATGAGTAGGTTGACAGGATCTGGCCAGTATTTGGTTATGTACCTGGTATTTGGTACGAGACCAAGGTACGGTACTTTCAGGTCAATCCTGAGTGCTCTTATTCCTCAAGAAATGAAGGCTTGGCAAGATGCTCAGGACCAACCAACACAAGCATTCTATCCCAAGGAAAGGGGCAGCAACATAACCAGGGGTCAATAACAGACCAGCTGTTTGTCACAGGTTAGAGTATTATCTCTGGTACTGATCAAACCAGAGGAATAAGTAGTACCAAGTACCCTTCCCTCTATTGATTGTGATGAAGTGTAAGCCATGGCCTTGTGATCATGAGCCTAATGACATGTAACACTGCGTAACGATCTTGAGAGGTGCCATCTTCTCAGATTGGAAATCCAAAGTATGCCTAAAAGAAAAGGGAGCACCACTCCCCATTCCAGGTAGAAAATGTGGAGGAGAGCACCCAAACCCATCTAACAACTGATCAATGGACGCCTGGCTACTAGAGTGCTCAAGCCAGGCCCTTAGGCCTTGGTACTATGAAGCAGTAAATCAGCCTGGCTAATGGGGTAAACAAGCAAGTGTCCTGGGCTTCAGCATAGGGCTATGGACCAGCTTAGCAATGGACTAATTGTATGGCATGGCATGGGAGTGTACATCTCCAGACAATACATCTCTACTTTTAGCAGCTGAAGACAAAAAAAGAAGAATCTTGGAACGGAGAATGGGCTGGGCTAATCGCATTTGCTCACCACATGACGTTAACTACCTTATTAACAATTTCAACAGCAATTCCAGCTCTATGGAAGATATTTCCAATTGCAAAGGATAAAGGTTTGTACACATGTAGGACTAATAAAATATTTGGATAATATCTACACAATCACCTCTAGCTATAAGATTGGGTTAGGCTTCTCAAAATTAGATTGTTAAGTGATAGATTGTCAAGTATGTATCATTTACAAGAGACTTTAATATTGATTAGAACTGCACTAAATGATAAAAATTTCCTTCTATAAATTCTTTCAAAAAGTTAGCATATTAACTAAATAAAGCTAACATCTAAACCAATGTTCCAATACTGTATTGCTAAATCCACAAAAAGCCAAATCAGTGATTTTACAACTACAGTATAAAATAAACAATATCATAACAAATCAAAGAAAATTAGCTTACCTCAAAGGTTTCCATATAAATAGGATCGTAATGAATACCATCATACATAACAATCATACGATGACTGAATTTTTTATCCTCTCCAAATCTAAGGAATGAAAAGAAAATAATCAAAAGCAAAGTTAAATACAACTCAAAGTACAGTATTTCAGTAACTACAGTACACGGTCTTTATACGTCAATACATCTATAGCTATTACAATTTAAAAATAATCAGAACAATACTATAGTATTAGAATTATTTAAGTCCTTTACTCTAATAGTAAGGAACAGGTGCTATATACACTACTTGGAAATTACTGGGATTATAGGCCATAATGTATACTGCTTAAGTTCAAAAAAGTCTCATTACCTGTTTAATACACCTGTTTTCGCATCTAAGGCAACTATTTCCATTTCATAATATTGACTGAGGACAGACAACTCAATTGCACCACCCCAAGAAGTGTCTTTCAAAATCCATTTGCAGTAATCGGCATTTGATTTTTCCAATACGGCTTCATGGTATAGATCAGGCTGACTTTTAACCATAGAAGCCACTAACTGACGCATATCCTTGATGTTTTCTTGCTTTATATCTCCACCACCTGTCAAAAAGTAACTTCCAATAAAACAAGTGCAAAATTGTTAATGAAAATTAATCTAAACTAAGGAGATAACAACATTAAGCCCCCTTTTCAAATAAAAATACACTTCATTGTCATAAAAACTGTCAAACAATATAAAATACACTTCTTTTGTCATAAAAACTGTCAAACAATATGTTTTGTTAAGTTATTCTGACTTTAAATCCTGAAAACACAGACTGATTTATTTATTAGAAACTATCTAGCATCATAACTCCTGGAGTCATTCACCTTTGAATAAATATAGTAAATGTTTAACAATTTCAGGATAGACAAAAGATTAAAAATATAGAGAAAAAACTAATATACAGTAGGGTCCCGAATTATGCGAGAATTTGGTCGATTAATGACCTCGTGTAAAAGGAAAATCGCAAATTTCGAAACACACAACTAACAGAAATAATTCCATTGCGGCCATGGCAACCAGCAATTTGCCTATTCAAATGTGTTTACTACCCATTTCCAATACTTTCTTTGTACTATACTGTATTTCTTTATAATATCAAATTGTTCTTGTAAATAAATAAAACATTTAATATACTTTAAAGTTCTAATAACTTGAAAAATGGTTAAAATTGCAACCAGGATAGGTGTAAACACCATATATTTCCCATTATAACACAACCCAAAATACAGACAAATTTTAATGTTTGTCATATATATTGTATAATACAACTGGTGAATAGCAAAACCATCACTCTATAGACTAGCTTGTTGTATGATTGAAAATCCAGAATTATCAAAATAAAGGCGATTTTATATCATGCGTTTCCTAAACACGCTAAAAAGCACAATAGAAAACGACAACCAATGTTTTGTTTACGTTTATCTCTGATCACAACGAAGAAACAGACGCATTTATACATCTGTGTTTTTGAATTGACAGCAATTTTACCAAGTATAGATTATATGTTGAATTTGTTATTACCAATGTTCTAATTATTTTTTATTAGAACTTTCAAATAAATGAAATGAATGCCATTTATGAAATGTTTTTCTTTATGATGCCGCCTGAAACGGAAACCTTCCATTTGTTTACGCTCCATCTTCGATCATAATAAACAAACGAATGCATTAAACACACATGATCTAAGTCATAACTAATGATATTACAAACATTTAGTAAACATTATGTTATTACAAATATTTAACTTACCGTATCCATATAAATTCCTAAATTCGTAGCAAAGCTGGAAATTTTTTTTTTCCTTATGCGTTTAATCCACAATAGCAAACTGCCGCTAATGACAGAGTGATAACTTACGATAATTCTAAACTGTTACGAAAGATAATTGTCCTTTCCATATCCAAAATACTTTTCCTAACTTCAGTTATAAGTCAACTTGTACCCACCTCAATTATGGATCCATATGCAAAAAAGGTAAAAGAAGAAAGTACTAGGCCTATTTTTAAAGTCACCGAACAATTAGGTTACCGCTATAACGTTCGATGTGAGAGAGAGAGAGAGAGAGAGAGAGAGAGAGAGATAGAGAGAGAGAGAGAGAGAGAGAGAGAGAGGGGGGATGGTTTTAAAGTACTAAACAATAAATATGATAGGTTATAACACATTGGTGTTTATGTAATATTAACTGTATAGATGGTTTGAATAAGTTAAGAAATGGTGTAAACAATTCTTTGTTATTGTATTCGCGCGGAAGCTAGACATCAGCTGATGTGATCACAGCCAAAAGTAAAACAAAAATAAGTTAGCAATACTCGATTTTTAAAACACACCCGAAATTTAACAACATAAGTACATGTTTTATTATAGCGCAATTGACATTTAAAGAGTAAAAAATTTCTGGAATAGAATGGTGTTTCCTAAAAAATAGTGGTTTGCGGACGAAATCGGTTACCGAATTTTAAGCTATGATTGAAATGGATGTATACACGGTATAATTTTTTCGTTTTGTATTTAATTGACACTTCAAGAAAACTGATTTTGGTTTCTTCATCTATTTGTAAGTATTGTATAACGAGAGAGAGAGAGAGAGAGAGAGAGAGAGAGAGAGAGAGAGAGAGAGAGAGAGAGAGAGAGAGAGAGAGAGAGAGAGAGAGAGAGAATCAGCTGTTGTAATTGAATGTCGTGTTTTTGTTTCGTGTACCCCCTGAAGCGAGAAATTGATCGCCACAACTAACAATATTCATGTTAATTTCATTCTTAAACTCAAGTTGCCATATGTGAACTATGGTTTTATTTCTTACGGAGAGAGAGAGAGAGAGAGAGAGAGAGAGAGAGAGAGAGAGAGAGAGAGAGAGAGAGAGCAGAAATCCCTCTCTCTCTCTCTCTCTCTCTCTCTCTCTCTCTCTAGATTTTATTTTACCGTGTACTCTACAAAACCAATGTTTGCAAATCAAATGTATACTGTTTAAAATATGACAAAATATTGACGACTCGTTACCGAAGTTTAGGCTATTCACTGCCGATAAACGAACCTAGTCTACTCGTGAAAACCTTGAACGCCCAGAGGGAAAAATAAGGCTTTTAGATATACTGTACTAAACAAAAATAATGCTTTAATATACCATCATTAACACTACCATTACAATTATCGTAAGGTTGGAGAAAGATAAAGATTGCCGAGAACGTAACCACATTTCTGTTTACATTTTGTCAGCTGGACTCGCACAGTTAACAGTTGATTTCATTGTTGATGTGGAATTTTATCCTTAAATAGGCTATTCATTATGAAATTATGTTAATGAAATGTAATATGTTATTTTTATAATAAAATAAATTTTTTAATATACTTACCCGGTGATTATATAAGCTGCAACTCTGGTGCTCGACAGAAAACTCTACAGTACGTTAAAAATCCGCCAGCGATCGCTATGCAGGTAGGGGGTGTACTTCAACAGCGCCATCTGTCGTGCAGGTACTAAGTACTCAATGTAAACAAAGAACTCAATTTTCTCCTCGGTCCACTGCGTCTCTATTGGGGAGGAAGGGAGGGTCCTTTAATATATAATCACCGGGTAAGTATATTCAAAAATTTATTTTATTATAAAAATAACATTTTTCAATATTTAACTTAGCCGGTGATTATATAAGCTGATTCACACCCAGGGGGGTGGGTAGAGACCAGCAATAAATGTTTACATAATTATGAGCTAAGGATTTTTTATTTCATTTTAGCAGTTATCAAAATAACAAACTTAAAATAAATAAGTACCTGGTAAGGAAGTCGACTTGAACAATTACTCTGCCTTTTTAAGTACGTCTTCCTTACGGAGCCTCGCGATCCTCTTAGGATGCTGAGCGACCCCTAGGAGCTGAAGTATCAAGGGTTGCAACCCATACAACAGGACCTCATCAAAACCTCTAATCTAGGCGCTTCTCAAGAAATGACTTTGACCACCCGCCAAATCAAGTAGGATGCGAAAGGCTTCTTAGCCTTCCGGACAACCCAAAAACAATAATAAAACATTTCAAGAGAAAGATTAAAAAGGTTATGGAATTAGGGAATTGTAGTGGTTGAGCCCTCACCCACTACTGCACTCGTTGCTACGAATGGTCCCAGAGTGTAGCAGTTCTCGTAAAGAGACTGGACATTCTTAAGATAAAAAGACGCGAACACTGACTTGCTTTTCCAATAGGTTGCGTCGATTATACTTTGCAGAGATCTATTTTGTTTAAAGGCCACGGAAGTTGCGACAGCTCTAACTTCGTGTGTCCTTACCTTCAGCAAAGCTTGGTCTTCCTCATTCAGATGGGAATGAGCTTCTCGTATTAACAGTCTGATAAAATAGGATAAAGCATTCTTTGACATAGGCAAAGATGGTTTCTTAACTGAACACCATAAAGCTTCAGACGGGCCTCGTAAAGGTTTAGTTCGTTTTAAATAGAACTTAAGAGCTCTTACAGGGCATAAGACTCTTTCTAGTTCATTTCCAACCATACGATAAGTTTGGAATATCGAACAATATTGGCCAAGGCCGAGAAGGCAGCTCGTTTTTGGCTAGAAAACCTAGTTGTAGAACATGTAGCCGTTTCGGATGAGAATCCGATGTTCTTGCTGAAGGCATGAATCTCACTGACTCTTTTAGCTGTGGCTAAGCATACCAGGAAAAGAGTCTTTAAGGTGAGATCTTTCAGGGAGGCTGATTGTAGCGGTTCGAACCTGTCTGACATAAGGAATCTTAGTACCACGTCTAAATTCCAACCAGGTGTAACCAAACGACGCTCCTTCGTGGTCTCAAAAGACTTAAGGAGGTCCTGTAGATCTTTATTGTTGGAAAGATCTAAGCCTCTGTGACGGAAGACTGATGCCAACATGCTTCTGTAACCCTTGATAGTGGGAGCTGAAAGAGATCGTTCTTTCCTCAGATATAAGAGGAAGTCAGCTATTTGAGTTACAGAGATACTGGTCGAGGATACGGATACTGACTTGCACCAGTTTCGGAAGATTTCCCACTTCGATTGGTAGACTCTAAGGGTGGATGTTCTCCTTGCTCTAGCAATCGCTCTGGCTGCCTCCTTCGAAAAGCCTCTAGCTCTCGAGAGTCTTTCGATAGTCTGAAGGCAGTCAGACGAAGAGCGTGGAGGCCTTGGTGTACCTTCTTTACGTGTGGCTGACGTAGAAGGTCCACCCTTAGGGGAAGTGTTCTGGGAACGTCTACTAGCCATCGAAGTACCTCGGTGAACCATTCTCTCGCGGGCCAGAGGGAAGCAACTAGCGTCAACCTTGTCCCTTCGTGAGAGGCGAACTTCTGCAGTACCTTGTTGACAATCTTGAACGGAGGGAATGCATATAGATCTAGATGTGACCAATCTAGGAGAAAGGCATCTATATGAACTGCTGCTGGGTCCGGGATTGGTGAGCAAAATATTGGGAGCCTCTTGGTCATCGAGGTTGCGAAGAGATCTATGGTTGGCTGGCCCCAGGTGGCCCAAAGTCTCTTGCATACATCCTTGTGGAGGGTCCATTCTGTTGGAATTATTTGTCCCTTCCGACTGAGACAATCTGCCATGACATTCAAGTTGCCTTGGATGAACCTCGTTACTAGTGATATGCCTAGACCTTTTGACCAGGTGAGGAGGTCCCTTGCGATCTCGTACAACGTCAGAGAGTAGGTCCCTCCTTGCTTGGAGATGTACGCCAAAGCCGTGGTGTTGTCCGAGTTCACCTCCACCACTTTGCCTTGAAGGAGAGACCTGAAGCTTTTCCAGGCCAGACGTACTGCCAGTAGCTCCTTGCAGTTGATATGCATTGTCCTTTGACTCGAGTTCCATATTCCCGAGCATTCCCGACCGTCTAATGTCGCACCCCAGCCTACGTCCGATGCGTCCGAGAAGAGAACGTGGTTGGGAGTCTGAACAGTCAGGGGAAGACCCTCTCTTAGGTTGATATAGTCCTTTCACCAAGTCAGACAAGACTTTATCTTTTCGGAAACTGGGATCGAGACCGCTTCTAGCGTCTTGTCCTTTTTCCAGTGAAAAGCTAGATGGTATAGAAGAGGACGGAGGTGTAGTCTTCCTAGTGACACAAATTGATCCACGGATGACAGCGTCCCTACCAGACTCATCCACAGCCTGACTGAGCAGCGTTCCTTCTTCAGCATCTTCTGGATGGATAGCAGGGCTGGGGGCTGATCGTCTTGTTCAGCAACGTCCTCATCAGAGGGTTCCTCATCCGAAGCTGATGAGGAAACGGCAACGGAGTGGGCAACGTCTGACTCGCTGAATCCGGTCGCACTGGTGGATGCGTGACGGAGCCGGACGCAATATTATGGAACTGCTGCACAGTCTGTGAACTGTCAACAACCATGGGTGCGCGAGGAAGCACAGCGTCAACCCGAAACTGTCTAGACCGTCTGGGTTGTGCAGTCAACACCCTACCGGGTTGCTGAGGTTGACGCACTGCGTCACAACAAGTCACCTCTGCTGGTTGTTGAACGTCCTGAACGTCAACAACCATCTCCGAGCGTCGCTTAACGTCAACGTGCGGCTGGCAACCCACACTGGGTCGCATCGGTGGAGGAACCACCTCAACTGGCAGACGCGAGTAGGTTACCTCAGCGTCAACAGGGCGCACAACCGACCGGTTGGAAGGTTGTTGGCCAGAAGGTTCTTCTCCGCATTTAAGTCCTCTATCAAGGACGCAAGCTTGGACTGCATGTCTTGCAGCAAAGCCCATTTAGGGTCTACGGGAGCAGGTGTGGCAACAGACGGGGTTAGCGACTGAGGCGGAACTGTTTACCATCCCTGAAAGCCTTGTTATGCGTGACATAATAGTACAGCAAAACTTCAAAGGCTCGACAACAGCTGAGAAGTTGACCTGTAAACAACTTGGAGCGTCTCCTGGCTAGGCGCCAGGGAGAGTCTACCAGAATTGAGAAGTCTATCTGGGCAGAGGCATGAACTCCCAAGCCGAGAACTTCTCTCGTGTCATATCAGACTCTCGCTCTATAAACCAGTTTAAAAGAAGGGAAAGCAAAGGCTGTATCCCCCAAACTCCTCCTGGTGAAAAACCAGTCGCCTAGCCAACGTAACGCTCTCTAGGAGAGCGAGAGAGCACTAGCTTAAAAACAACGGCTTCGAAGTAGCTAGGCCTAGTGTAAGCTCTGACGTTTAGGCGAACGAGGAGCAGCAGTTACAAGATCCGGACGAAGATCCTTAAAAAAAAATCATCATGATTTAATTAAAGTCCATAGGAGGCTAAGCAGCTTAAGGCTCCTCTCCATCTGACAGAGTCCTCAAGGGAATATCAGTAGGAGGGAGAACAGCAACTTCCTCATCTACAGGAACCTTGTCCGATAAAAGCTGAGTCTCTCACTGGTGCATTAGTAGCGGACCAGAACGCAACGTCATGTAACTGCTTGACAGTCTGTGAACTGTCAACAACTGAACTGTCAACCACAACAGGTGCGTGAGGACGTACAGCGTCCACTCGAGACTGCTTTGACTGCCTAGACTGAGCAGTCAAAACAACTCTAGAATGCGGAGGTTGACGCACAGCGTCAAAACAAGTCAACTCCGATTGTTAGTGAACGTCTAGAACGTCAACAGGAGCATCAGCCAGTGGCCTAACGTCCAAATGCGGCTGAAAAACCACACGAGACCGCATCGAGTGTGGTTCTAAACAACCTGACTGACGTGACTAAGCTACGCCAACGTCAACAGTAAGCACAAAGGAACGTTAGGTTGGCTGAAAGCCAGGATATCGATGAGATAAACGGCTAGACTCAACGGACTAATCGGCAGAATAGTCTTCCATAAGGGAGGCAAGCATATACTGCATGTTTTGCCATACAACCCCTTAAGGATCAACGGAAATGGTTGTGGTAATAGACGAGGGTAACGTCTGTGACCGCAACACTTTGCCTACAAAAAAAGACTTTCGGAGTCTGTGTTACGCTTTTGTTAGGCGGCGAGCAGTTATCCGATGACTGCATAGGGTCAGAGCTGTCCTAATGGCTGTAACCAGGACGCTGGACCTGTCCTGAAAGGACTGACTTTCGCTTAAGGGCTTCGAAACCTTGTGACAGGTTTCTTATGCGAAAAGCCTACGGATGGCGAGGAGAAACAACGTCTCTCTCGTCTTATGGTAGGGGAGATCTTGGTAAGAAACACCCGATACCATAGAGGGAAAACGTCTGTTCGTTGGTCAAGGCCTCTCGAACCCATAAGTCTTTTGACATTACTTCTCCCCTGGGCTTGGGAGCTTGCAAGAGGTCCCGGACTAGGTGAACGACAGGCACGAACAGACGAACCCTCGGACGCAACACTGTAACACTTTGCGCCTCGGACGCAACACTGTAACACTTTGCGCATATCACTTTATCACTTCGATTTTCTGTTTTGCACTTATTTCTACCTGAAACACGCAATTCTACCCTTCATTAAAAGGTAGTCATTGCGAAATTAGTCGTATAATGCAAGCTCATAATACCAGCAAAAAACAGAAAACATATTTTAAGATAAAAAGAAAAATCAGTGGCTGGGAAAGAGACTAAACACTAGTTCATATAACTACGTTTTCAATCTCTCACCGCACATAGCCTGGGGACGAGAATAAAAACCTAAAAACGTTTTATCCTTCCTCCCCGTACAGAGACTAGGGACGAGAGTAACACGAGAACAACGTTACCCGCTTGAACGGAACGTTTTCTCTCCTCTCTCTCCCTCCGTCTCTATCTCTCTCTCTCTCTTTCTCTCTTGATTTCGCACCTAAGAGAAGAGCCCAATTATATATCGTCAAAAAAACATGTTATTTGACTAAAGGAAAAAACTGAAAGGTTTTTCAAATAAAAAGTTCCTTTAAATTAGAATTTAAAACATTAAAGCTAAGAAAGAATGAACAAAACGTCAGAATCGATTTACTCTTACTGCAAAGTGAAACCGTGATACACTCTCTCTCTATCGTAATGATAGAGCGCATGTTGAACGTCCTGAAAGTCAACAACTGCGTAGCATAAAAAACTAAACGTTAGTTCATCTTTGAAAACAGTACGAAGACTATCAAAGAAATTCTTTCATAAAATATTACATTTAAAAAGTTTTAAATTCTTTAAAAGCTAATTACGATATAAAGGGCTAAACGTTGATTAACTTCGGTTCCAAGTTAGGACCGCCTACTATCAGGAAAGGTCGCATATAAACAAAACATTAAAATTTATTTTTATATGTTTATAATAAATGGAAAGTTAATCGAAGAGGCCTAATAAAGGCGGAGAGATATAAAATATATAGATCTATAACGTGATAAGATAATTACTAAAAGCCTAAACACACTTCCGTCTAAGGGAAGGGTCGGCCATTTAAAAGTGAAAGAAATTCCATACTCTCTTTGTCACCATAATTAAATCTATCCAAAACGAGTTCAAGTTTTGAGATGAAGATAAAACACCTGCATAGCGAAAGCTCAAAACTAGAATAGTGTACTTCACCAAATAGTTGTGAAAACAAATCCAGTTAGCAACAGCGAATTAGTAGGTCTTGCCGGTAGCCCGACAGAGAGAAAATTGAGTTCTTTGTTTACATTGAGTACTGAGTACCTGCACGACAGATGGCGCTGTTGAAGTACACCCCCTACCTGCATAGCGATCGCTGGCGGATTTTTAACGTAGAGTTTTCTGTCGAGCAACAGAGTTGCAGCTTATATAATCACCGGCTAAGTTAAATATTGAAAAGTTAATATTGTTTTGTAACATTTATTATAAATCACCGTATTTAGGGCTACCAATATACTTAAAAAGACAATAGATTTGATACATTTTGTAGTGCTTGACTCGCGAACTTTGAACAGCCTCGCGGATACAGAAAATTTATTTTTGAAAAATAGCGATCGCGGAAAAGGGGAATCGTGTAATTCGAACACGCTTAATTCGGGACCCTACTGTATTTCAAGAGAGACAATAAAAATTTAAAAATTTAGAAAGAAAAAACTAATACATTTCAAGATGGACAAAGGCTTAAAAATATAGAATGAAAAAAATTAATATGCATACATCATACCTAACTAAATTATCTTTGATGAGGATTTTAAGTATTTAAATTTGTTACAGAAAACCTGTTTTTGCAAAAAATTTAAAAACTCCACTACACTTATCAGCAGTGATCTCTACCAGAACCTTGACAAGGATGTATCTACCATATCCACCTAAAGCCTTAGAGAGAAACCAGTTCCAATAATAACCAAGACTGGCCGTCAGAGAAACCAGACAATCATTGTAGTATGGTTGGTTTTCCTGAGTCATCAGAAAAATTATTTTAATAATG
The DNA here is from genome assembly GCF_036898095.1 of Palaemon carinicauda. Lineage (NCBI taxonomy): Eukaryota > Metazoa > Arthropoda > Malacostraca > Decapoda > Palaemonidae > Palaemon > Palaemon carinicauda. Next base: position 261,761 of record NC_090769.1, on the reverse strand, counting down.
ATACTATATTTTAATTTTGATACTTCTAGGTTACATTGCTTATATTTACAAAGGGCTAGTTTTTTGTCTTTTGATAAAAAAGAAAAAAGAATTTCCTCCCAATGCTCTATACCCTCTCTTAGAATCATTAGGGTGGAACCACCAGGTGCCTGTTATCTGGTGGATTCTACGTCTGGTGGGCCAGGAACTGTCCCCATCTATAGGTTTCCACAATATCTATGTGGACATTAAAGGAACAACTGGTTTTACAGCAGTGCTCTTTTTATTCTTTTCAGAGTTGATTAGGATACAGATTGTTCGATACGGATTGTTCTAAATTGCTTGAGAACCAGGATTTGACTTTTTCTGGTATAAGTTTCTATTATTTTCAACATAATACAGTAGATTTCAGCCTCTGCTTCCCCTCCTGTATACTACATACTTGAAATGACTACCTAGAATGTAAACAACTAAAATCTAATTATGAAATTTAATCTTATAGCAAACATTAATCAGGCAGTTGCACTTACGTAAAGAGCTGATTACTGCTTTCCTTAAAGATCTGTTTACTTTAGTCTGTCTCCCATGGAAGATTTTGTCTTGTTTACCAGCTGCTGGGCTAGTTGGGTCATGTTAAAGTGAAGAGAAACTAGTTCTATGCTAGGTGTTAATGTTATGTAATTCTCTACAAGTATTAGATAGAAAATAATATTCATGTTTTCTTTTTAGTATTACACCAAACTCCTCATCAAAGGCTTCACATTTATGCTGCTTTCAAGTTTCATCAACAATTTACCTTTTTCAGTTTTAAATTAATGTAAATGCTCTCTTTTTCTTTTCACAATTAGATACAAGAGTTTCCATTTTGAATATAGTTCGAACCTTGGAGCACACAAAAAGGTTGTAATAAGAATACATAAAGAGCAAAGGGATTACTATGTGGCTAGCAGCAAAGTGATACCATGTAGTCAAGGGGTAGGTCACATAAGGAACAGCTATACATTTTGGAACCTTCCAAGTACTATGGAGATTTCTGTTCATAATTTCAAAACCTTTCATATTTTGAAATTCTAGATAAAGGATTCTCAAACTGTATTATGTATTTGGGCAAAGGAATGTGTATTTAGTTCAGAATATTAAGCCATTTCTTTTAACACCATATCTGAGATACTCAAGCTCAGCCATTCTCTAAACTGTTTTATTCTAATTAGGCCCATTTACGATATGCCGACATTCTACGGATCAGCTACAGATCTTATCCTCCGAAGAAATATTTACACCCTTTAGTCTAAAGAATTAACTTCAGCCTTTTACCACTGAAATAGAGCAGAGTTTATCCTTCTTCCAAAACTTTTGTCATCACTAGTTCTATTCGGAGGTAAGTATGGAAATAAAAAACTTTAGTTTAAATAATGTTACTATGGATATTAAAAAGCCATTAAAAAAAAGATTGAGAGCATAAAAAACTGTGAACTTACCATTAACAAGGTACAATATGCTAGCAAATAGACAAGAATTGTCTGAAGGTACAACTTTTTTTAGTAAAATACCACTGCTGGCATTTATTTCAGAGGGTTCAGTTCGTGTAGGAACTTTTTCTATTCTTGTAGTTGCAGGCAATGCACCCTCAGCCTTTACTGGCAAAGGAGCAACTTCTTCTAAGGTCTGAAAAAAAATGCTGATATCATTACAGTAACTAAAAAAAATTGAACCCAATAGTCTTCCTACTGAGTAAACCAATATTACCAAGTATTTCTAGCTTTCAAAAATTTCTGAAAAATTTTGTAGTGCGAACATAATTGCATAATTAGCAATCAGTCCTTTTTCACAATAACAAACTTTTAAATAAGGGCTGTCATAGCCACAAAAAATTTAAACTACATGAGTCCTCCAATATCAAAACACTAAGAAAACACAACCTTACAATTATTTCTTTTATTAATATTGTCATAACATGAATTTTTTTCTGTATAAGTATCAAATCTGCACGTGAACAATACAAAATAAGCTTATGTTTATAAAAATAATTTTCATGATATTTCTCATAAGTCAAAAGAGATATGGATATAAATATTCATACAGTCATGCATGGTGTCTTGATTGATTCATGCTGAGTAACATTGTTATTATTTCTTATTATGGAACATCACAAATTTTTATTCTGGAACATCACATATTTTTAGAGTAATTTGTATTTTTCCTAACTATACAAACATGAGATCTTTAATAGCAGTATGACTTTAGCTAAGCTGGAACGGCTGTTAAACTTTTTACGAGGTAAACAATGTTGCCCCACCCACCCAACAGGTAAAGCAAGCATCACTTTGATCTGTAGCCTAGGACTTAAGGGTGGTTGAGGTGGGCAGTGTAACCTAAAGTCTATGGTTTACATACATACATATACCAAGGCACTTCCCCCAATTTTGGGGGTAGCCGACATCAACAAATGAAACAAAAACAAAAAAGGGGACATCTACTCTCTACGTTCCTCCCAGCCTAACAAGGGACTCAACCGAGTTCAGCTGGTACTGCTAGGGTGCCACAGCCCACCCTCCCCCGTTATCCACCACAGATGAAGCTCCATAATGCTGAATCCCCTACTGCTGCTACCTCCACGGTCATCTAAGGCATCGGAGGAAGCAGCAGAGCCTACCGGAACTGCGTCACAATCGCTCGCCATTCATTCCTATTTCTAGCACGCTCTCTTGCCTCTCTCACATCTATCCTCCTATCACCCAGAGCTTCCTTCACTCCATCCATCCACCCAAACCTTGGCCTTCCTCTTGTACTTCTCTCATCAACTCTTGCATTCATCACCTTCTTTAGCAGACAGCCATTTTCCATTCTCTCAACATGGCCAAACCACCTCAACACAATCATATCCACTCTAGCTGCTAACTCATTTCTTACACCCGTTCTCGCTCTCACTACTTCGTTCCTAACCCTATCTACTCGAGATACACCAGCCATACTCCTTATACACTTCATCTCAAACACATTCAATTTCTGTCTCTCCATCACTTTCATTCCCCACAACTCCGATCCATACATCACAGTTGGTACAATCACTTTCTCATATAGAACTCTCTTTACATTCATGCCCAACCCTCTATTTTTTACTACTCCCTTAACTGCCCCCAACACTTTGCAACCTTCATTCACTCTCTGACGTACATCTGCTTCCACTCCACCATTTGCTGCAACAACAGACCCCAAGTACTTAAACTGATCCACCTCCTCAAGTAACTCTCCATTCAACATAACATTCAACCTTGCACCACCTTCCCTTCTCGTACATCTCATAACCTTACTCTTACCCACATTAACTCTCAACTTCCTTCTCTCACACACTCTTCCAAATTCTGTCACTAATTGGCCAAGCTTCTCTTCTGTGTCTGCAACCAGTACAGTATCATCCGCAAACAACAACTGATTTACCTCCCATTCATGGTCATTCTCGTCTACCAGTTTTAATCCTCGTCCAAGCACTCGAGCATTCACCTCTCTTACCACTCCATCAACATACAAGTTAAACAACCATGGCGACATCACACATCCCTGTCTCAGCCCCACTCTCACTGGAAACCAATCGCTCACTTCATTTCCTATCCTAGCACATGCTTTACTACCTTTGTAGAAACTTTTCACTGCTTGCAACAACCTTCCACCAACTCCATATAACCTCATCACATTCCACATTGCTTCCCTATCAACTCTATCATACGCTTTCTCCAGATCCATAAACGCAACATACACCTCCTTACCTTTTGATAAATATTTCTTGCATATCTGCCTTACTGTAAAAATCTGATTCATACAACCCCTACCTCTTCTAAAACCACCCTGTACTTCTAAGATTGCATTCTCTGTTTTATTCTTGATCCTATTAATCATTACTCTACCATACACCTTTCCAACTACGCTTAACAAACTAATACCTCTTGAATTACAACACTCATGCACATCTCCCTTACCCTTATATAGTGGTACAATACATGCACAAATCCAACCTACTGGTACCATGGACAACACAAAACACATATTAAACAATCTCACCAACCATTCAAGTACAGTCACACCCCCTTCCTTCAACATCTCAGCTCTCACACCATCCAACCAGACGCTTTTCCTACTCTCGTTTCATCTAGTGCTCTCCTCACTTCATCTATTGTAATCTCTCTCTCATTCTCATCTCCCATCACTGGCACCTCAACACCTGCAACAGCAATTATATCTGCCTCCCTATTATCCTCAACATTCAGTAAACTTTCAAAATATTCCGCCCATCTTTTCCTTGCCTCCTCTCCTTTTAACAACCTTCCAATTGTGATTTGCTCCTGTGAATAATACAAAACATTGACCTTTAATAGGAGTCACCCTAGGGTGGGAGGAAGTCCCCTAAAACCAATCTGGCTGGGTAACTAACCCTGATAACGTCAATGTAATTTGGTCCTAATATGAGAGCTAGTCATGACTCTTGTCAAACTCTTAACTACCTGAGCATGATGTCACAGGTGTTGGACTAGATCCTTACCAGAAACTAGTGAGCAGTCAATGAAGAATCCATTGTATATCCTTCAGGATATGAAGGCCAAATGTAAAAGCAACATAATGGCCTGACTGTTGTGCTCCAAGGGAGGGGAAGAAGAAAGGAAAAGTGAGCAGTCATTCCTACCTTTCATTCCTAGACTTATGTTGCAATCACTATCTTAGAAGAGATTCTTCTTGTCTCACATGGGAGCAAGGCTCGCTACCCAACTTGAGCAGCTATCACAGATTGAAGGGTAAATCAGTACTCATGAAAGTTTTGGACTGTGAAGTTTGCCTTGTGGTTGCACACTCCTGCCTTCATAACTTGTGCCATAGACAGATTCTTCTTTAAGGCTAGGGTAGAGCTGATGCCCCTGACTTTGTAAGTCTGTGCTCTAGACAATTCAACTGTAAACTTTCCAGAAGTGACAGAAGTGCACTTGATGGTCTCATGAAGCCAGAACAAAACTGTATTCTTAGATATTAGCTTTTTACCCCTTCCAGTGCTGAGGAACAGCCTCTAAAGCTCTGGCCTGAAGCACGAGTTCTCTTTTGAGGCAATGCTGTAGCACCCTCACAGGACACAGAACAAGGTCATCTTGACTACTAGTCGCGACATGGATGAAAGGAGATGGAAGACTCAAGCTGGGGGTCATGGACAGTGGGGTTCTGGGTCTTGGCCACAAACTTGGGAACAAATGTAAAGGAGACCTTTATTTCCATCCCTCAAAATAACTTGGGGCATACAAGATGCTATGCTATTCACCCACTCTGTTCGCCGAGGCTAAAGCAAGCAATACAACCGTCTCGAGAGACTGATCTCAATCCGATGCTCTCCTCATGGGTTTACACCGAGGCCACTACAGAGACATGAGAATTCTCATGAATTTCACTCGGTAATTTTGAGTTTTACAGGAGGACAAGACTACTCAAAGCTATCATGAAAATTGACAACTCCCTTGAAGATAAGAGATCCAAGGCCTTTCATTCTAAAGACCTGGCTCAAGGCTGAGCAATAGTATTTCACCGTGGAGACTGAGAGGAGCTTCTCTCGGTGAAAGAAGTTGAGGAAATCAGCTACCAATTCCTGAGGCTCCTACCAGAGAAGTATGCCTATTACAACACCAATTGCAGATCATGGCCCATTTCCCCTGATAAACAGTTGCAGAGGACTTCTGTAAATATCCCAACATCTTTCAAGCAGTACCTCGAGTAAATTCTTTCGCTTGAAGGATATGCAGGATAGCAGCTATCTGCAAAGCTCGACTACCTTGCAGAGAGACTGAGCAACTACCTCTTTGTTGTTGATGTAGGCCACTACAGTAGTGTTGTCGCTCATAAACACTACCAAGTATCCTATCAAACTCTGTTAGAAAGTTTGCAGGGCCAGCAGTGATGCTCGCATCTACAACAAGTTGGTGAGCAGACATCTTTCTTCTTCAGACCACAATCCTGCTGTGGTCTGGTTCCTTAGGTGCGCGCCCCAACCCTCCTTGGATGCATCTGTGAAAAGCAGCATATCTAGAGGTAGGGAGTCAAGTGGAAGTTTCCTGGCAAGGTTTCTGTCATTCAACCACCATTCTAGACTGTTCCTCACCTCCGGTTCCACCAGAACCAACAGGTGTGGAGGATTGGTTTCCGCTGGCCATTGATGGTTCAGACACCACTGTAGCGATCTTTGATGGAGGCATCCATAAGCATAAATTTCTTGAATGATGAAAGACATCCAAGAAGACATTGCCACTAAAAACCCACAATTAATTGATCAGTTAGAAATGATTGCTTTACATCTCTGAGTCTGTTGATGCAATTGTCTGATGGAAAGACTCTCGCTGCTGTCGTATCTGTCAACAATCCAAAGTACTCCATCCTTCTCTTGAGCTAGAGACTTGACTTCTCCCTATTGATTACAATTCCTAGGAGGAAAGAAGCTTGTCTCGATTTGGGATCAGCCAGTCATTGAGATACCTCAAATGAAGAATCACAATCAAATGGGCCCAAGCTGAGATGAGGGTGGCCACACTCATAAACACCATGGGGAGTGGAAGGCCATCCAAAGCATAGGGCCTTGAACTGTTACACAACTCCCTCGAAGATAAAGTGGAGGCACTTTCTACTGGATGGATGGAATGGTATTTGAAAATACATGTCCTTCAGTTCTATACAAAGTATGAAGTCTTCCTTTTTTATGACTGTATGAACAGTGCTCGCCATTATAGAACAAACTTATTCATAGGAGAGAGGTCAATAACTGGCTTCCAATCCTCAGTCGACTTCTCCATAAGGAACAGCCAAGTGTAAAAGCCAGGAGACATAGACAACTTAGAGCACATTTTTGTTCATCATAGCCTCACTTCTGCTGCAAGCGCTAAAGTCCTCTGCAATTTCGAAGCATATGTCTGAAAAATCTTTGAAGAGCAAGTAAGGGGAGGCACAGAGCTGGAAAAAAAGGAAGGCTGTATCCATCCAAAAGAATTTTACCACTTGACTTTCTGTTCCATGTTTCTACCACACTACCCAATGGCTCACAGAATCTAGAGGAGGAGATCGCAGAACTCAAAGTCCCCTTCCTAGCTTCCTACCTCTAACCCCCTTTCCTGGCATAGCCAAGTGGGGATTGAAAGGGAGGAACATTGTTCCCTCCTCTCTTCAAGGTGGAAGGAACTGGAGCAGCAGTTCTGGATGTGGGGGTTACAATCGGCATCCTCAGCACTGACTTTTCTGGTTGACTTGAAGAAGCCCTGGGAATGTTTGATTTTGAAGGGGCCTGTCCTCTAAATGTCACCACTCAGTGGATCAGGGAATCATGTCTCTCCTTCCTGCACTTCTCAATGGTGGCCTCAATGTCAATTTGTAAGAAGAGCGCTGTAGACTCCAGTACCGGCATGTTCTTAAGGGAGAATGATGCAATTGGTCCTTCATGGCTGGTGAAATGTAAAGCCACTACATCTCTTCTCTTGAAGATCCAGTTAGCTTACTGCTTTGCCAACTATTATGCCAGAAGAGTCACTGCCTTCACGATACAGAGAATGGGATTTATGAATTTCATCTTTGTTTTTGGATTAGACCAGTAGTCTATCCACAATATCCCTTGGAAGCTTGCCATGGAAGCAGACTTAGTAGCTGTGAATGAGGCGCCCTCGTACATGAATCTCTTCGCATCGGTTCCCATTGTCAGGGCTGCAACTTATGGATTTATTGGAAGAGGCAATGGTGCTGATTCCTTCAGAATGTAGAACCTAAGCTGCTGAGAGAGAGAGAGCAGGAGGTAATATTTTGTTTGAGAGGCTGGATCAGAAAGAATTCATCGGGCCAGCGATCTGAGAATCCACTCTATGCAGCATGCATTGAGCAAGATTTAATCACAGTAGTTCAAGGGGGGGGAGGAGTGACCCTTGAGGAGTGCCAAATGGAATATCAATGACCTTCATCCTGCCCTTGATTCGTGAAAGCCTCCCCATGTCATTGAGCTCCCTGATGAGAGGAAAAATGTTGACGAAAGAGGAAAAATGTTGACGAAAGATGAAAAGAGACGTTGATGAAAGAAGACACTATCTCATGATTCTCTGTCATAGCTGGCACCAGATCTGACTTGAGTAAAGAGAAGTCAAAAATCTCCTAAGACTCTGACTAGACCCATGCTACTGTCAATTTCTCCTTCCCTTTGGAGTACTCGCGTACCAGACTGAGTCTGGTCCCGGAACAATACTCTGCAGCAGGGGAAGGAACCGAAAATCATCGTCTTGATTATGATAGTTATGTGCCCTTGGATCTGCTCTTCACAGAGACCGAAGGGACACTGTGTACCTTGGAATCTGAGGAGTATGAGGGAGAACGTGGCACCGAATGGCCAGAGGTTCAATTCAAGTGTACCTATCCATGATCAAAGGAGGACTCTGGCAGGAGTCATGATGAAGAGACAAAAACTCTCTGTGCTCCAACAAGCATTGAGAGTGGAGCCTAGGTGTTACTTGTTCCTGTCCTTGTTCCATGTGTGCATTAAGGTTAAAAGTGTCTGGTTTCAGTTTCAGTATCATCTGAAAAGATGTTCCCCAGAAAGTCAGCCAGGCAAGCCCAACTGTGATGCCAAACCACAGCAGTAACCTCCCAATTAATCACCTTCAACTCACAGTCCCAGGCTAGGATTGATCTGCTGCCATGCAAATGCAAGGTTAACACATTACTACTGTACATGCCAGGAGGAAGATCCCATCAAAAGACACAGTCACCATGCATGTCACTAGAGTGATCAGTCCCACGATATGGAGAATCATATGACTGACCAATTACTGCGCAATGGATGATCTCAATAGCTTGATGAATCAAGGCTTAAAGGAAGGTGATGCAACTTCTGTTGGTAATACAAAAGGAACAGGTGACTGATGGTCTGAATCCTTTTACAAAGCTCAAATCCAGGTCTTGGGATATAAAATCGTGTGGTGTGCTATCACTCACTGTATGAACGTGGCGGGTCTTCCAGGCAGGCAACCTAACATGAGGTGTACTAACGTAGAAGTCCTAGAACTGGGTAATCATTCACAACGGGCATGCTGCTCCCATGATAGAGAGAAAGGAGATTGATTGCTTGCAGATTGGGTGGGCAAAGTTCTGGTGAGAGGAGACCAAAGCCTGGAGACCTGGAGCAGGGAAACTAAGTGCAAGGACTCTATCTACCAGTAACAAGGAGACTTGCGACCTGCTGCCCAAGCTCGTATGCATTGTGCTTGTGCATGTGGTGATCGTGAGCTTGGCAATTTTTTGTGTTGATCATGAGCAAGGAACTCGTGTGCGTGAAGATCATGTGCACAGAGCTCATGTGTCTGGAGAATAATTTCATGGAAAAGGTGGACAATGGGGAGAACCCCGATTCATCTTCCCTTCACGTTTGCAAGAAGATTCTTGTCCCTTGGCTGAGCAAAAACAATCAGAAGTTTCCTCTCCACCTATCACAGAACTCTGGGCAGCTTTAGATGACTGAGGCAGTGTCACTCAGGTGTTTTAGGAGTGTCCCGAGGCAGGAGAGGGAGGAAGGCAGTTGTCAAAGTCATGACCAGTACTGTAGAGTACTTGGTCTCTCAATACAGAAAGGGAACCAGTAAGAGAGGCATGACCTCCCATACCTCATACAGTACTTAAAAACCAAATTAACAAGAATGATAACAAAAACAATATATACAGAGATATAAATAAAGGGATTGATCAAACCCATAGACTAAAGAAAAAAATTGGAAAAACTGGTCAATATTGAGGAGCTTATAAGTGTACCTGTGGCACGTTAACAGGAGATTCACACTTTCTGTAGGAAAGCTCTGAATGACAATTATGTTCATCTTCAGGAATATGCCAACTTACATTTTTTTCCACACAAGTGATTCATGAACCACCAGAAAACAAGGTTATTACTCAAGTTCCTTGGACTTTGGGCAGGAGCTGCCATCAGTCTCTGCTTAGGAGTACCTTCCAATCCCAAACACCACCATTATATCCTTCGGGCATAGCTAAGGTCTACATCTGGAGAGTAAAGAAGGCTGGTTCAAGAATTGAAGAGACAGTGAAAGATAGAAATGGAAGGTTGTTAAAAGTAGAGGAGGCAAGGAAAAGGTGGGCGAAATATTTTGAAAGTTTACTGAATGTTGAGGATGATAGGGAGGCAGATATAATTGCTGTTGCAGGTGTTGAGGTGCCAGTGATGAGAGATGAGAATGAGAGAGAGATTACAAGAGAGGAAGTGAGGAGAGCACTAGATGAAACGAGAGTAGGAAAAGCATCTGGTATGGATGGTGTGAGAGCTGAGATGTTGAAGGAAGGGGGTGTGACTGTACTTGAATGGTTGCTGAGATTGTTTAATATGTGTTTTGTGTTGTCAATGGTACCAGTAAATTGGGTTTGTGCGTGTATTGTACCACTATATAAGGGTAAAGGAGATGTGCATGAGTGTTGTAATTCAAGGGGTATTAGTTTGTTGAGTGTGGTGGGAAAAGTATGGTGAGTACTGATTAATAGGATTAAGGATAAAACAGAGAATGCAATCTTACAAGTACTGTACAGGGTGGTTTTAGAAGAGGTAGGGGTTGTATGAATCAGATTTTTACAGTTAGGCAGATATGCGAGAAATATTTAGCAAAAGGTAAGGAGGTGTATGTTGCGTTTATGGATCTGGAGAAAACGTATGATAGAGTTGATAGGGAAGCAATGTGGAATGTGATGAGGTTTTATGGAGTTGGTGGAAGGTTGTTGCAAGCAGTGAAAAGTTTCTACAAAGGTAGTAAAGCATGTGTTAGGATAGAAATGAAGTGAGCGATTGGTTTCCAGTGAGAGTGGGGCTGAGACAGGGATGTGTGATGTCACCGTGGTTGTTTAACTTGTATGTTGATGGAGTGGTGAGAGAGGTGAATGCTCGAGTACTTGGACGTGGATTGAAACTGGTAGACGAGAATGACCATGAATGGGAGGTAAATCAGTTGTTGTTTGCGGATGATACTGTACTGGTTGCAGACGCGGAAGAGTACCTTGGCCGATTAGTGACAGAATTTGGAAGGGTGTGTGAGAGAAGGAAGTTGAGAGTTAATGTGGGTAAGAGTAAGGTTATGAGATGTACGAGAAGGGAGGGTGGTGCGAAGTTGAATGTCATGTTGAATGGAGAGTTACTTGAGGAGGTGGATCAGTTTAAGTACTTGGGGTCTGTTGTTGCAGCAAATGGTGGAGTGGAAGCAGATGTACGTCAGAGAGTGAATGAAGGTTGCAAAGTGTTGGGGGCAGTTAAGGGAGAAGTAAAAAATAGAGGGTTGGGCATGAATGCAAAGAGAGTTCTGTATGAGAAAGTGATTGTACCAACTGTGATGTATGGATTGGAGTTGTGGGGAATGAAAGTGATGGAGAGAGAGAAATTGAATGTGTTTGAGATGAAATGTCTAAGGAGTATGGCTGGTGTATCTCGAGTAGATAGGGTTAGGAACGAAGTAGTGAGGGTGAGAACGAGTGTAAGAAATGAGTTAGCAGCTAGAGTGGATATGAATGTGTTGAGGTGGTTTGGCCATGTTGAGAGAATGGAAAATGGCTGTCTGCTAAAGAAGGTGATGAATGCAAGAGTTGATGGGAGAAGTACAAGAGGAAGGCCAAGGTTTGGGTGGATGGATGGAGTGAAGGAAGCTCTTGGTGATAGGAGGATAGATGTGAGAGAGGCAAGAGAGCATGGTAGAAATAGGAATGAATGGCGAACGATTGTGACGCAGTTCCGGTACGCTCTGCTACTTCCTCCGGTGCCTTGGAAGACCACGGAGGTAGCAGCAGTAGGGGATTCAGCGTTATGAAGCTTCCTCTGTGTTGGATAACGGGGGAGGGTGGGCTGTGGCAACCGTAGCAGTACCAGCCAAACTCAGTTGAGTCCCTTGTCAGGCTGGGAGGAACGTAGAGAGGAGAGGGCCCCTTTTCTCTTTCTGTTTCATTTCTTTGATGTCGGCTACTTCCCAAAATTGGAGGAAGTGCCTTGGTATATGTATGTATGTACATATGGAAAGGATTTAAAAGGCTCACCAGTTTTTCTAGGGGAAACAGGTCCAGCTTCCCCCTCAAAATCTTTTCCGTAAGTTAGATTAAGACCGCCACCCTTCATTACACCGCCACCAAAGGAGGTTGATGAGGAAGGATCAGAGGGCAGGATACCAAGGGTAGGAGAAAAAGGAAGACTTTGAGGAAGACCTCAAAGGAGAGGAGTTGCACTCAGACTTCATTCTCCTGCTGTACACCTGCCACTGAGATGATGGACATTCCCTATATTCCTAACAGAGAGAAGCTTGGCAGAAATTATACCCATATGCAGGATGGACACAAGGAATGGGGATCAATCGAGGAGATGGTCATGAAGGTCCCGCTGCTATGCTAAGTAATTCCAGGCCAGGTTTGCATGTCTACTTTCAGTTTCTCCATCATTCATACATTTCACAGACACGGAAAAGAAAAAGCAAAGATAATCAATTCAACCAAGTTTGATTTACGGCACAGAGATATTTTTGTTCGCATTGGCGGCTGAAATCAAAGCGAGTACTCGGTAAGCCAGCAGTGGGGCGAGGCCTTCTCCACTGCTTGCTGGTTTACTACAGACATATTTTATAATTTTAACAGCCGAGTGTTCTAGCTTTGTTCAAATCATACTCCTATTAAAGAGGAAAGGTTTGTATTTGTGAAGGAACAAAAGTGGGATTCAGTTGATTACCAGGGACTTGGAAGGGACCATTTCCACATGTCAACCAACCTGAGCCTCACGATTTCATTTTAGTGGAATGGCGTGCAGTACCAGTGATTTCATATGACTCATGGAATATTTTATGTTAACCCTTTTACCCCCAAAGGACGTACTGGTACGTTTCACAAAAGCCATCCCTTTACCCCCATGGACGTACCGGTACGTCCTTGCAAAAAAATGCTATAAAATTTTTTTTTTTTCATATTTTTGATAATTTTTTGAGAAAATTCAGGCATTTTTCAAGAGAATGAGACCAACCTGACCTCTCTATGACAAAAATTAAGCCTGTTAGAGCAATTTAAAAAAAATATACTGCAAAATGTGCTGAGAAAAAATAACCCCCTGGGGGTTAAGGGTTGGAAATTTCCAAATAGCCTGGGGGTAAAAGGGTTAAAGTAATGAGTTTGTATTGGACTAATTTAGTGATTACAAATATAAACTTTATGCACAATGACATACTGTATTTGTAGATGGCTCAACATCTTCAACTATCAAAACATCCCCATTTCTAACTCCAACAGTTTTGAGAGTCATGGTATAGCTGCCTTTGATGGGTTTTGGTGGGAATCCTGAAACAGTATCATTAGCCATGAGAAACCACAAGTAAATTACTAATCTCAATATAAAAATAGATATCAAGGGTATTTCATTTTCATGTTATTTTTTTTTTTCATACTATATTATGGTATAACTAGATCACTGTAAATTATCTATACAGACAACTAATTGCAGGATCTTAACCAAGAAACAAAAAAGCCAATAATGAACCCAACTTCTGGTAAAACTGATGTACATTTAGATCATAATACAAAATACAGTATACAATTTGATTACTGTACTGTTCCCTATGCCAAAGTAAAAGAAAAATTTCCAAAAACAAACAGCAGAAAATTTTTGCATCAGAAATATTGTCACCAAACTGCCGATATCTACATAAAAAAAATGAAACAAAATTATATATTCTAAAGCAAACTGTAGTTTTTCTATCTATACAAACATAAGACCTTTAATAGGAATAAAACTTCAGCAAAGCTGGAAATGACTTCTTATGACTTTTTGAGACTCCTCCCCGATCTCATGAATTGGAAAGACTTGACACAGGCTACAGTTAGTTCCTTCATCCCTTTGGATATTCGTACAACCTGGTGCGCAAATATTCCGTAGCAGAGGAAGGAATAGACATCATCCTCTTGATTCTGAAGGCAAGTTGTCCTTGGACCTCCTCTCTAAAGCAGCCAAAGAGACACTATATGTCTTGGAGTCTGAGGATTAGAAGGGAGAATTTGGCACTGAATGACCAGAGGGCATTCGATGATTGGTTGTTCTTGGTCGAAAGAGGATCCAGTAGGAGTCACGATGACAGGATGAAAGCTCTTGGTGTTTTAGGGAACGTCGAGGGCAGAGCTAGCCTAGATGTAACCTGTTCCTGACCCTTATCATACCTGCACGTCAGGAGATCCCACTGTGAGGTACAATCCCCCTAGACAGGAAGGTCACTGGAGGTTGACTGTTCCCGTCCCAAGGAGATCCTCCATGAATCAGACCAATTACGGACTGAGGGGGTGATATCGATGGCTAGATGAATTGAGGCATCCCAAAAGGCGATGTGACTTCTGATGGTGATGAGAAGAAACAGGTGACTGATGAAGGAAATCTTAACAAAGCTTGAATCCTTTTCGCATGAGGTCCTGTCCCTTGACGTCTGAACGTGGGAGATCTTTCAGGGAGGCCACCTAAAGCGAGATATCCTAACACTAGAAGTCCGAGTACTGGGTGATCATTCATGTGTACAATCACCCCATGACGGAGCATAAGGAGACTGGGCACAGGCAGATTAGGAGGTCGGAGACCTCCTGTGAGGCAACAAAGAGCCTGGAGACTTGGATTGTGGTGACTAAGTGCGAGGACCCTTCTCAAGAAGACAGCGGTAATGATACCTCCAGCATGGTCATGCTCGTGACAAGCATGCACATAGTATGTGAGGTCATCGAGGTAATTGTGCGTAGAGCAATCACGGTGATTGTGGGTAACTCGGTGAACAATGATCTATCACCTCTTGACATCTGTGAGAACGAGCGAGAAAATTTATCAGAAATTTCCTCTCCCCCTTTCACAGGCCTCTTCTGGACAGCTTTCAATATTCGGAATGGTGTTAAAAAAAAAAAAAGTCTCAGGAGTATCCTGAGGTAAGAAAGGGATGAGGGAAGGAGCTCAAGTCTTGAAATGTAGCACTTACTTCGTCTCTCATGAGACCTAGCACTGGTAGCAAAAGGATGAGTTTTGTACCTTGTACCGAAAGCCTTTCCCAAGGATTAGTGTTTGTTACTGTGCTACTCCTTCCACAAAACCATGCAGAGGAACCTCTACCTCTAGATGAGGAATGTCTACACCTTGATTGCGAACGTGCGGTTCGTGATCTTGATGTTTGTGAACACGAGTGTCTAGCTCTCGTTCGAGAACGGCGTGAAGGTCGCAAGTGCCTATCTCGCGAACGCAAGAGTCTGTCACGCGAACGAGCATGTCTTTCTTGTGAATGATACCCTCGCGAGCGCGAACGCCGCCCTCGTCATTGTGAGCGTCGTCCTCGTGATCTAGATCTGGACGATCTAGAACGCAAGTGTCTGGACCTAGGTCTAGACCTGTCTCGTGATCGTGAAGATCGCAATCGCGAGACTCTTCCTAATGAAGAGAAACGCCTCCTAGAAGAGGTAGGTCTCGTGAGCATGAAGCTCTAGAGAGTGACTGTCTTCTAGGTGAAGAACGCTCTGATCTTGATGACCTATGTTCATTACGATCTTCCGATCATCGCGAACGACAATCAGGGGAAGAAATTCTAGAAGGGTGAGACGATGGCGATGCTCGTCCCTTAGCTCTGCTGATGGAAGGCGTGCTGCTCCCCAGATCATCAACTGCAACCTGGGAGTGCCTGTAGGAAGAAACAGAGGGTTGAGGATTAAGGGACAACAAGGTCCAAAGATGGAGAGAGGGTTCATCGTCAGCAGGGGGTCGTTGGAGAAGCGGAAGCGAACGATCAGCTCGTCCCACGCGTGGAAGGACCAGGGAAAGGCGACAGATGGACCTCGCACAATTTTAGAGCACGAGATGTCGATGGCTAAGGAGAAGGTTCCCTCGTGGCACCACGCTGAAGAAAGCGCTGTAGCTCCTCATTCAAAGGGGGTCCCGAAATCCCTAAGGATGACCATACCTGAAATATATCTGCAAGGGAAAAAGGCTCGCCAGCGACTGGACGAAAAGGTGCTCCTCTAAGGGAAGCAACAACCTCCCCAGAACCCTAGAGTTGCCTTGAAGACGAGCGATCTACACTCTTGTTCGCTCGTCCCTCGTGAGAGCACCCATGAGAAGGAGCTTTTGAAAGTGATTTGGGGGTGGGGGAAGAAGAACGCATCCCACTCGTCCCTGAGGGAGAATGATCGTACTTAGCCTTCTCCTTCCTGCGCCTCCCAAACCTCTCCCATTGGGAGGCAGACCACTTCCTACACTCGGCACAGGGCGAGCCCTGCTCGCAACGATGCCTTTGACACATAGGACACTAAGAGTGCAGGTCGGTCTCCAACAACGACATGAAGGTCCCGCATGCAGCACCCTCTCACCCTGGACACGTTTGCATGATGAAGGCGATCGTAGAAGGACACGCAAACCTGAAAAGAGAAAGCAATCAAATTTAAGAGTCCAATGACAGTCAGGAGGAAAGCAGACATGTCTGATCTCTCCTGAGCCAAAGGAAAAAGTGGTGTCTCTTACAGCTGTGAGAGTATATATAGAGGCAGCTGGGTAACCCCCAGCCACCCCCTACCCACTCGATTAAAGTCTAATGGCTACCTCCAGCTGCCGCTGAAAAAATATCCATATGAATAACTCCAGGTTTGTTAGTATGGAAACATAAAAAATATACTTCCAATACTCCAGATAAAAAAAAAATTCTAGTAGCAACGTTACCTGATAAAACCTTTTGTCTTTCAGGTGCAACTTTAGTGACATCTTGTATAGCTGCTAGAAGATCTGCAAGTGTGCTATCCCCATCTACACGATCAGTCAGAGGAAACTGTCCCCCTCCTTTAGTTTTCACTCGTAAACGATACATGGTGTTTTTCTGAAATTTAATAAAAAGTATAAACCTCTGAAAATTCAAGTAACAATCTAGTGAAAATATTTTAAACATTAATAAAGTTACATACTGTAACAAACAAGAAAAAACACTTTGATTGAATGAAAAATGTTTTTTTCACACAAACATAATAAAATACTGTATGTAGTGTATCCAGTATTTATTTTCCTATGTTCCCTAAATTAATTTTTTTCTGCTAAACAGGAGGAGTTAACCTCTATACCTAGCACCATCCCAATCACCAGTTATCTCTCGACCAATAATATATATTTCCATGTACAGTATACAGCAAAAATGACAAATTCGTAGATAATTTGTATTTTTCCTAACTATACAAACCTTAGCTATTTAATAGGGGTTATTACTTTCGGCGTAGCTGAAATGACGAGCCATTAGAATTTTAACGAGGGTTTACTACCCCACCGCTAGTTAGCGGGGGGTAGGTAGGGTAGCTTGCTACCCACCCCCCTCACACACACCTGTGCTTGAGCTCACTTTGCTTGGAGGTAGGTCTTCAAGGGGGAAAGGGCTGGCGGGCAAGTTTGATTAAATAGCTAAGGTTTGTATAGTTAGGAAAAATACAAATTATCTACGAATTTGTCATTTGTTCCATAACTGACATACAAACCACGCTATTTAATAGGGGTGACTCACCCATTAGGAAGGGTGGAAAGTCCCGGCCAGTACTGGCTTTTGGCTTTGCCCGGGGACTCATTATTTGAGTGTGTCAGCACTCAACAATAAGGAGTCCCTGCACCTCGCTAGAACCTTGCTACGCAAGGACTGCGGCCTACGCAAGCTGTGTGTGAAGGTATAATAAAGTGTGACTCGTCCTAGGAAGTTGACCTGTAGTCCTTTAGATGGAAACTTTAGGCTAGGACTCACCCAATACCACCTCGCCAGGGTATGGGGACGTGACAGTATTAGCTTAATACTAGGAACACAAGGAAACATGGTTTACCTGCAGTGGTTTGAGGTCAGCTGTGCAGAGAACCCAGGATGCTGCTTTCCCCAAGAGAGGGGAAGATGAAGAAAAGAATAAGGGCCAGACAAGCCTTTTCATTCATGCAGACTAAGACCGGGTAACAATGCCCTCAACCTTCTGCTACTTGTCCATTAAGGAGCCTGAGGTTTTAAACCAGCTGTTGTGCAGCCACCACAGGGCTGATAGAGAACGTATCGAGCCTCCTGTAGGTCACGTCTTGCAGGTAGTGGGCTGTGAAGGTCGTCTGGAGCTTCCACACCCCAGCCTGAATAACCTGCGTCACTATTCTTCTTGAAGGACAGGGACGTAGCTACACCCCTGACATCATGTGCTCTAGGATGTCGTGACGGAGGAGGGTCTGGATTCAGGGACAGATGGATCACCCTTCGAATCCATGCTGAGATGGTGTTCTTGGTGACCCTCCCCTTAGTCCTCCCAGTGCTAACAAAAAATGCCTGCACCTGAGGACGGACTGCAGCTGTTCTTTTGAGATATAACCTCAGACTCCTTACTGGACACAGTAGGAGATGGTCTGGGTCATCTGTTACAGAACGAAGATTCGAAATCTGGAAGGAGTCGAACCGAGGGTCCGGCACCCCCGGATTCTGAGTCTTAGCAATAAACTCCGGGACAAATTTGAACGTTACCTCCCCCCATCCCCTTGAATGGGCGATGTCATATGAGAGACCATGAAGTTCACTGACTCACTTGGCCGATGCCAAAGCTAGTAGGAACACCGTCTTCCAAGTTAAGTGGCGATCTGAAGCCTGGCGTAATGGTTCATAGGGAGGTCTCTTAAGAGACCTGAGAACTCGAACCACGTTCCATGGAGGAGGTCTCACTTCCGACTGAAGGCAGGTAAGTTCATAGCTTCGTATGAGTAGGGAAAGTTCCAGCGAGGAAGAAATGTCCATTCCTTTGAGCCTGAAGGCTAGATTTAAGGCTGAGCGATAGCCATTCACCGCTGAGACTGAAAGGCGCATTTCTTCCCGCAAATACACGAGAAACTCCGCTATTGCTGGAATAGTGGCATCGAGTGGAGAGATACCCCTTCCACGACACCAACCACAGAAGACTTTCCACTTTGCCTGGTAGACAGATGCGGATGATTTTCGCAGATGTCCAGACATCTTAATCGCAACTTGCTGCGAAAATCCTCTCTTAGCGAGGAGATGCTGGATAGTCTCCAGGCATGAAGTTGTAGCGAAGCTACAGCTTTTTGGAAGATGTTGGCATGTGGTTGTCTGAGTAGATCGTGTCGCGGAGGGAGTTCTCTCGGAAGTTCCGTTAGGAGTTGCAGAAGGTCCGGAAACCATTCCGCGTGATGCCATAGCGGAGCTATAAGGGTCATCAAAAGATTGACCGATATTCTGGTCTTGTTGAGCACCCTCCTCATCAGACAGAACGGGGGAAAGGCGTACACGTCGATGTTGTCCCACCGTTGTTGGAAGGCATCTTGCCAGAGAGCCTCAGGATCCGGGACTGGGGAACAGTACAGCGGAAGCTTGAAGTTCAGCGCTGTAGCGAACAGATCCACAGTCAGGGAACCCCACAAAGTCAGGACTTTGTTGGCTACTAGATGATCCAAAGACCACTCGGTACTCACTATCTGAGACGCTCTGCTCAGACTGTCGGCGAGCACATTCCTCTTGCCAGGAATGAAGCGTGCCAATAGTGGAATCGAGTGGGCTTCGGTCCATCTCAGTATCTCTACTGCGAGATGGGATGGATGCTTTGAAAAGGTACCTCCTTGCTTGTTGATGTAAGCCACTACTGTGGTGTTGTCGCTCATCACCACCACAGAATGACCCGCCAGGTATTGTTGGAACTGTTGAAGGGCCAGGAATACGGCCTTTATTTCTAGCAGATTTATATGGAGGCACTTTTCTGATTCTGACCACAGGCCTGAGGTCCTGTGTTGCAGAACGTGGGCCTCCCACCCCTTCTTTGAGGCGTCCGAAAAAAGCGTCAAATCTGGGGGGAGGACGAGAAGATCCACTCCCCTTCGTAGGTTCTCGTCTGTCACCAACCACTGAAGGTCCTTCTGTTCCGCAGGACCCATAGGGATCATGACGTCCGGGGAATCGTAACCCTGATTCCACCGAGACTTGAGTCGCCATTGGAGGGATCTCATCCTGAGGCGACCGTTGGGAACTAGACGAGCCAAAGATGAGAGGTGACCGAGGAGATGTAACCACGATTGGGCTGGAAGCTCTTCTCGTCTGAGAAAAGGGCTTGCGACCTTCCTCAGCCTTGCTGTCCTGTCGTCTGATGGGAAGGCTTTGTGGAGATTGGTGTCTATAATCATGCCTAGGTATACTAGTCTTTGAGTGGGAAGCAGAGAGGACTTCTCGAGATTTACCATGATCCCCAGATCCTGGCAAAGTCCCAGAAGTTTGTCTCGGTGTTGAAGAAGGGATGACTCCAGTCTGCTAGGATCAGCCAGTCGTCCAGATAACGGAGGAGACAGATGCCGATCCTGTGTGCCCACGACAATATTAGGGTGAACACTAGTCTGACCGTGTCTGCGGTCTCCACGCTGAACGGAGTTTGCTTGACAAACTTGTTCAGAGCCGAGAGGTCGATG
Source organism: Palaemon carinicauda (assembly GCF_036898095.1). NCBI lineage: Eukaryota > Metazoa > Arthropoda > Malacostraca > Decapoda > Palaemonidae > Palaemon > Palaemon carinicauda. The sequence continues at coordinate 241,312 of NC_090769.1, read as the reverse complement.
ACTAGTCTCCAGCCTCCAGACGCCTTCTTTACAAGAAAGAGTCGACTGAAGAAGCCTGGGGACCCGTCGAGGACCTCCTGGAGAGCGCCCTTCTTCAACATGGTCTGGACTTCTGCCCGAAGGTCCTGCTCCCTTGCTGATCCCATGGCAAGGGAGCTCAATGACACTGGATTCGTTGTCAGGGGAGGTAGATATGTTGTGAACAGGACGCGATATCCCTGACTGATTACGGAAATCGTCCAGGAATCGGCCCCGAGTTGCTGCCACCTGTCTGCACAACTTTGAAGGCATCCCCCCACTGGTGGACATGCAGGGGGACTGCCAATCCTAGCGTTTGCAGCCTCGGCTGCTCCCTATAGGATTCTTCCCTCCCCTGGAGGGCTTCTTTCCTTTCCTGTCCTTGACAGGAAAGGGCTTAGACACCACTGTCTTCGCTGCCGTTGTCGGTTTCGTGGTCTTCGTAGGACGGGACTGCTGGGGTGTTGGAGGCTTATAGGGCTTGGATGTCAAAGCCCTATGTAGGAGGGAGTCTTGGTGGGACTTCCTCCACCTCTCAGCAGCCTGCTCCACGTCCTTAGGCTCAAACAGGTTCGTTCCCATCACGGAAGAATGTCTGAGCCTGCTTATCTCGGTGCTAGGGACCTTCTGGTGGAACCTCTCAGACACCGCATCCCGACGTTTCAGGATGGTGTTTGCCCACAAGTTCGAGACTTGGTGGGCCAGAAACTCGATCGTGCGAGTACCTGAGAGTAGAAAGGTCTCCATAGCTTTCCTGGTACATGTACGTTCTTTGGATAAATCCTCCGAACATATCAGGATACCTAAGGTCCCTAACCAGATATCCAGCCATGAAGTGGCCTGCATGGCACACTTCGCAACCTTCTCCTGATTAAGGATCTCAGTCGCCGAGAATGAGACCTGCCGGTTGGATTGGAGAGCCTCTCAAGAGGGACTCCCCTGGTAAGCTCTTCCAAAGAATGGTGAAGGGGAAGAGCTAAACAAGGCTCCTCTACGATCTCAAGTACCTTCTCTGCTGCACACGAGGAGGTGGAAGAAGCTTGTTGCCGGCACTGGATCGGCTGGAGGAGGCTAGCTCAGAGAGATGGACTGCGATCTTGTCCCTGGAACTCTTAACCCCCTGAGACCAGGGCAAAGCTGCACTGGCCTTAGAGGGTTTTTGAGTCCCAAAAACTCGGTCCAAGACCGTGTCTTTGCCCTCTCAAGGAGGAATCTCAGGGTCAGCAAACCCATTGAAAGTCCTCATAAGGGTCAGAACCTGCCAAAAAGCATGTTCTGACTGACTCCTGCAGCTCTCTGGAAGGACTAGCAGCGAAGTCTCCTGTCCCCAAAGGCTCTTCTTGGGGAGACTCGCGGACGTTCTCCAAGTGACTGGCTGGCTCCATTCTAAGTCTTGACGAGGACTTCAGTACTGTCTTGGAGTCCTTCGACTCCCTCCTGGGAGGGATGCAGGACTCCAACAACGATGGAGGTAGGCTCTTCTCCGCCCCTACCCGAGAAGACTTTCCAGAGCAAGGTGGGGTTTCCCTCATTGGTGCGATGGGGGGACGTCCCACCTCACGTGACTCCACTGAGGACGGGTAATCCTCATCCGAAGGGGAGGGAGAAAAAGTCTGGGGGGGGAGGGGGCCTGTCTCAAAGGCTTACGAGGAGACAGCCTAGTCCTCGGAGAAGTCACCGCGTCCAAACTCCTCTTTTTCTCTTCAGGGGAGTAGACGCAGCCAAGGATTTGTGGCCCAAATCAGAGAGAACAGGCTTGACAGCCTGCGTGACCGCTCTGATAAGTGCCCCAAACCAAGGCTGCTGGCTGCGCTATCAGACACTCCCTCTGGAGGGACAGGGATCGACTGATCCCTGGGAGGAGTTTCCATAAGGGGGTTTGCCTGTAAAGAAAAAGAAGATAAAGAAGAAATGTCCCTGGACCTTTCTGGAACCTTCCCCCCTACCGGCGAGTGCGCTGTTCTGCGCTTGCGGGGGGGGGGGGGGGGGGGGGGGGTGTGGCGATGGCGACCTTGCCGCGCGTTGTCCTGCAGCCTCGCACGTGGGAGGATATTGGCGATCAGGCTGGGGAGCGCGTTGGCGCTCGCGCAATGGGAATACCCGGGGTCGCTCGCGGGAGACTGATGGCGCGTGTGCGTGCGTGCGCGCGGGAGACTGCTGATGCGCGCGCGCGTGCGAGGGCGGTTGCGAGGGCGGTTGCGAGGGCGGGCGCGGGTGAGCTAACAAACAATGCCTGCACCTGAGGACAGACTGCAGCTGTTCTTTTGAGATATAACCTCAGACTCCTTACTGGACACAGTAGGAGATGGTCGGGGTCATCTGTTACAGAACGAAGATTTGAAATCTGGAAGGAGTCGAACCGAGGGTCCGGCACCCCCGGATTCTGAGTCTTGGCAATAAACTCCGGGACAAATTTGAACGTTACCTCCCCCCATCCCCTTGAATGGGCGATGTCATATGAGTGACCATGAAGTTAACTGACTCGCTTGGCCGATGCCAAAGCTAGTAGGAACACCGTCTTCCAAGTTAGGTGGCAATCTGAAGCCTGGCGTAATGGTTCGTAGGGAGGTCTCTTAAGAGACCTGAGAACTCGAACCACGTTCCATGGAGGAGGTCTCACTTCCGACTGAGGGCAGGTAAGTTCATAACTTTGTATGAGTAGGGAGAGTTCCAGCGAGGAAGAAATGTCCATTCCTTTGAGCCTGAAGGCTAGACTTAAGGCTGAGCGATAGCCTTTCACCGCCGAGACTGAAAGGCGCATTTCTTCCCGCAAATACACGAGGAACTCCGCTATTGCTGGAATAGTGGCATCGAGTGGAGAGATACCCCTTCCACGACACCAACCACAGAAGACCTTCCACTTTGCCTGGTAGACAGATGCGGATGATTTTCGCAGATGTCCAGACATCCTAATCGCGCCTCCAGACGCCTTCTTTACAAAAAAGAGTCGACTGTGGAGATGGGCGTGGGCACGCAGGGCGTGAGCGAGCAGGACGTGGGCGCGCAGGGCGTTGGCACGCAGGACGCGGGTGCGCAACCTCGTGGGCGAGCGTCGAAGACTAGAGCGCTGGCGAGGGATGGCGCGCAAGCGGAGAACGATGGCGCGTTGGTGAACGCTGGCCATTGGTGAACGCTGGCGCATTGGTGAACGCTGGCGAGTTGACGAGCGCTTGCAAGCAGGGGACGAAATTAACTTCCCTACTGCACCCAGATCGCAAGCAGGAGATCGTTGGAGCGGAGAGCGCTGGCGCGCAGGAGAACAATGGCGCGCATGGTGCGCAGCAGGTTGAAGGCGCGCAGTAGTGCGCTGGCGATCCGGAGAGGGCTGGCGTGCTTTAACAGGAACTTCCTCCGTCGAAGAGCGCTTGCGCGCAGGTGAGCCTTGGCACACAGGTGAGCGCTGGCGCGTAAGGGACGTATGCACCAACTTGCGCATACGCCCTTGATGCCCCGAAGGGACCGTTACCTGTTTTACAACAGGATGCGTTGGCGCCCACAGCCCGTCAGCAGCCAGGAACGGCGACGGCAGGTCAGCAGGTCTGACGGGTGGAAGGTCGGCGTGTCCTTTGTAAGGACGACCTTCCACCGAAGGAGATCGCGAACGATCTGCAGAGAGGTCCAGGGTTGTAGCTGGGAGAGTCGGAGAACGATGGCGAGGTTCCTCTGCGGCGGACAGCGGAGACGATGAACCGAAGAGGCGCCTCCTCACACTCTTGTGAGGCGAAGGAAGGCCTCTACGTCGAAGAGGAAGGCGGGCTTTACGCTTTATGCGCCCTCTGGGGGCCGTGGGGTCAGCAGGCTGACCATCAGCAGTCCTCCGAAGAGGAGTCTCTGTGAGTGAACTCCCCCGAGGGGGAGAATCACCGGCAGGAGAGACCGTTGGACTTAGTTCCTCCCTCGAAGGATGAGCAGAGGGAGGAACTAAGCCTTCAGCTACAACAGGTTGATCACGAGCAGAGGTCTGAGATACCGCATCGGAAGCCTCTGCCACCACAACGTCGACGATAGACAGAGGATCAACCTCTGCCAAAATCGGCGCCTGTTTGACAGCAGCCCCCAACCGGACCATGTCAAACAAGGCTTCCTTGGAGGGCAAACCCTCAAGCCCCAAGGAAGCCCAAAGCTGAAACAAATCATCATTAGATATGTAAAGATTTAAATTCTCCCCCGGGGGAGGAGGAGGAGCTGCCTTGCTATAAGAGGCAACTCCCTCTCCCGAACCCCGAGATCGGGCAACATAACTACGGCCTACGCTACCACTCGACAGTTTTTCGGGAGAAACCGATCGAGCGGGAGCTTCGGAGGAGATTTGGGCCACGGAAGAAGAGCCCTTTGGATTTTCTCCCTTCAAAGAAACCTTCGAAGGAGAAATATCCCGTCTGGACTACTTCTTCCATCGCCGAGAAAACCTCTCCCACTAGGAGGTAGACCACTCCCTACACTCACCACACACTTTATTTCTATCACACCGCTGGCCCCTACAATAAGGACAAAAGGTGTGAGGGTATGTATCGACCGCCGACATAAACGTGCCACAAGGGCAGTCGGGTAATCCAGGATACTTTCGCATAGCAGAGGCCAACTTCACGCACACTTGTAAAAGGAAAAGCAAAAAGAATTAAATGGCTGTCAGGAAGGCGAGGGTGAAACGGACACGTCCGACTACCACCCGAGCCGAGAGCAAAAGTGAGCTCAAGCACAGGCGTGTGTGAGGGGGGGGTAGCAAGCTAACCTTCCTACCCCCGCTAACTAGCGGTGGGGTAGTAAACCCTCGTTAAAATTCTAATGGCTCGTCATTTCAGCTACGCCGAAAGTAATAACCCATATTAAATAGCGTGGTTTGTATGTCAGTTACGGAACAACTCCAATTCTAAAGACCAGACCCTGTATTAGATATCATAGTTCCTAAATACTTAAATGACTACCTCATTATAACATGGTTTTTCAGTTGTAACACCTTGTGATTCAAACTTTAAAAATAAGTTTCCACCAAATATCACCTTAATAGTTGTTAAAGTTACTTAAAACTATACCAGAAAAAAATAAATTTTCTTTAATGGGGTTATTGTAGTTATAAAAATTTACCTTAGCCTATGCAACATGATATGTGCAATACAGTACTCATTAGATGATTTGTGGCCTGTAGCAGCTTCCCATGATACAAATAACCATCTCTAGGAACATAATTTATACCACTATCACTGGAATATGGATACCAGAAAATATACTTGAAAACTGTGACCCATAACCTAACTTTTGCAAAACAATATTTTCTTTATAATATGTTTAGCTTGGGAGAGTAGTTTGTCTCATAAGGCATGCGCAACTATTATAAGATTTAACTGAGATTACAAACAATACTAAACTTATAAAAACTTCTCTTAGGGTGTAAATAGTTGCTTGGAACACGCGTAAACTTCCTTATTACAGTGATACCTCGGTACTCGACCATAACCCGTTCGGGATCAGTGTTCGACCACCGAAACCTTTTTTCCCACAAGAAATAATGGTATTTATTTTTATACATTCCTACGCATTCCAAAATGCCCAAAATATTAATAAAATGTGTACCTAAACAACAATAATTATTCAAATGTGTATGAAATTGGTCAGAAAACTATATAAAACAATTTTAAACCGTACCTTTGAGCAGCGGTTCGATGGCATACAGGAATGGATGTGGAGAGGATGGAAGGGGGAGGTTACTGCTTGGAAGGAGAGTCCCCTTCAGGGGTTTTTTCTCTCTCCAGTAAAAGATTGGGCAAATCTCCTTTAGGGGTTCTTTCTCTTCTGTCTCTCTTCTTTGGAGGGGAATCAGGCTGGGATGTAGCAGCTCTCTTTTCTTTTATGAAAAACATGTCAATTGTCAGCTACTTCTTTCTCTTCTGCACTATTCTTCTAAAGTGAGACATAACATTATCATTAAAGATGTTCACTGACCGGTTTGCTACTGCTGTTTCTGGGTAATATTTTTCCACAAAAGCCTGCAACTCTCCCCACTTCGAACACATGTCATTTATCACTGAACTCGGAACCTCCTCTCTTACATCATCATCTTCTGAAGATTTCAGCTCCCCAATCAAATCCTGCTGCTGCTGTTGTTACAGGTGCAACAATTCTTCAACGGTCAACTTAGTAGAGTGGCTATCAACAAGTTCATCAATGTCTTCCCTGTTGACCTCAAGCCCCATACTCCTACCCATGCCAACAATTTCATCAACGACAACAGTGTCCTCAGAAATAACAGTAGCAGTGCTTGAACCAGCCTCTGATTGGAAACCCTCAAATTCCCTCTCTGTTACACATGATGGCCACAGCTTTCACCAGGCAGACTTCAATGTCCTATAGGTCACACCATGCCAAGCTTGGTCAATCATGTTCACACAGTTGAGGATGCTGAAGTGATCCTTCCAGAATTCCTTTAAGGTCAACTGTGTATCTCTAGTCCCCTGAAAACACTTTCAGAAAAGGGCCTTGGTATACAGTTTTTTTAAGTTTGAAATGACCTGCTGGTCCATGGGCTGGAGTATGGGAGTAGTATTGGGGGGCAGGAATTTAATCTTGATAAAACTGTACTCTTCTTTCAAGTCTTCCTCTAGACCTGGAGGGTGTGCAGGAGCATTGTCCATCACCAGAAGACAGTTCAATGGGAAGTTCTTTTCAGTCAGGTATGCCTTAACCTAGGGGGCAAACACTTTGTTGATCCACTCACTAAAGAATTGTCTTGTGACCCAAGATTTAGTGTTAGCGCGCCACATAACTGACAGTGCACTTTTCAAGATATTGTTTCTTTTGAAGACCCGGGGGTTGTCCGAATGGTACACTAACAAGGGTTTAATCTTGCAATCGCCACTAGCATTAGCGCACAGCAGCAACGTCAGTCTATCTTTCATTGGCTTGTGACCTGGCATCTGCGTCTCGTCCTTGGTGATGTAGGTATTGGCTGGCATTTTCTTCCAAAATAACCCGGTCTCATCGCAATTGAAGACTTGCTGCGGGATGAAATTTTGTTTCTTAATGTATCAGTCGAATTCGCCAATGTATTTTTCAGCCGCCGCCTGGAACTGGCTGCCTCCCCATGCCTAGTCACGCGGTGAATACCAGTTCTGTTCCGGAATTTCTCGAACCAGCCCCTGCTTGCTTTAAAAGTAAATGACGAATTACTTTCACTAGTACTGGCACTTTTCTTCACCAATTCTTCATAAATATGAAGAGCTTTCTTGCAAATGCAAGCTTCACTTATACTTTGCCCAGCCAACTGCTTTTCTTTAATAAATATAAGGAGCAACTTTTCCATTTCCTTAATTGCTTGTGGCCTTTGCTTACTAATTGCTGTCACTCCCTGTGCAACATTAGCTTTCTTTATCACTTCCTTATTATTCAAAAAGGTCAAAATGGTCGACTTCGCCATGCCATACTGTAAGGCTAGATCAGACACTCGTACACTATTTTCATATTTCGCAATAATTTCCTTCTTCAACTCAATCGTTGTTCTCACTGTTTTCCTCTTATCCTTCCCCTTATCACTAACTTTCTTGGGGCCCATTATTATCGGCAAAAAAAAGGCAATAAAACACACTAAACCACAATAAATTCTCAACACGTGTTGTTGGACTGACGATCTCTCTTGAAATGATGCTACCCGAGTCCCCGACCAGGCGAGAGCCGAGAGTAGCAGAGATGGCCGCTCATCTCACTCGACCACGCATTCGGCTGTGTTCGAGTTTCGATTTTTTGTTCGAACACCGCAGCAAAAATTACTCAAATTCTTTGGTCGAACACCGATTTGTTCAAATTTAGAGTCGTTCGACTACCGAGGTATCACTGATTATTTCTCTCGAGGAAAATGTTTACCTTTGTCTGAAATACGATATTGAGAAGATACAGTAGTTTTACAATTTACAAAATATTATGGTTTATTAATATCTTGACAGGAGTGAAACCAGTTGGGAAGCAAAGACAAAACTTAAAGTCCTAAGGTAAGTTAAGAATAAGGTGGTATAATGGGGGGGGGGTGTAACGGGGCATAAACTCATCCTAAGTAGGTAGGTAGGTAAGTAATTAAGGATAGGGCTCCTAAGTTAGGTTAGGTGGTGTTTTTGTGTATGATTCCTTTTAAATTGTCATAACTTTTGAAGGTTTTGTTATAGTTACAGACGGAAAAAGCTTTTCGACTAAAAGACAAGTGTTTCCTATACAGAAACGTCCGTTTTCTTAAAAAATGACACTTATTTTTACTGCAAATAAAAACGATTATCTAAGAAATAGTAATCAATAGGGGGTAAATATATGACTTTAATTTCCAGCCAAATACATGAACCATATACTTTTCCCACTTGTTATCTTGCGTTCTACGCATTTCTGACCTTGATTATTGGGGGCAAACCACCCGTTTATGAGTTTTTGGACCCCCTTATATAAAGACAATTAAGGAGGACCCCAGTGGGAAACCGGGGTTTTTTGGGTGGGAAATGTCATAAACGAGTGATTTACAGCAATAATAATGGTCAGAAATGCATAATAAGCCCAAGATAACCAGTTGAAAAAATATATGGTTCATGTAAATGGCTGAAAACCCGCCAAACATGATTATTTAACACTTTTGAGATTTGCAAAAGGGTATAAAACCTAACAAACTCACCTAACCTAACATAGTACTTCCCAGGTCACAACCCCTATGCGGGGGCAAGCCCCCGGACTCCCTTTCCAGGTCACAACCGTTAGACGGATCCCCCTTTCCCAGGTCACAAACTAAAAGTAAATCACAAATAAATCCTTACATTATGCTAGAGTAAATCACAAATAAATCTTTCAATTGTGAAAAAGTAAATCACAAATAATTCCTTACCTTATGATTGACACCGTCGTCTTTTTTTCTTGCAATCTTTAGAGAAGCTTTGCAGTACAAAATGTTGTGGCCTTCCCAGAAAATTAAGTCAGAATCGGACCTTTGAGGCCTTATTTCGCTGTTATTTTTTAATTTCACACGAGTAACAATAGCTTTACACTGAACGGAGAGCATTTCCACCATAATCAAAATTACACTAAATTTTGAAATTGATTAATGTTCTTCCCCTAAGTTTCCTCTGGGAGACGTCTTTACAAGATGGTGGTTAAGTGTACACTGAACGGAGAGCATTTCCATCATAATCAATTGCCGATATAAACGAAATTACATTAAATTAGATTAATGTGCTTCCCTTCAGTTTCCACTGGGAGACGGTCTTTATGAGATGGTGGTTAAGCGGAAACTGATGGGGAAGGTGGGAAAAAATGGCTGTTGTAAAACAACATTCGGGAATTTAGGAGGAAGTACTTGTAAGCTGTTAATTGGTTTAATAAATAACCACCTGACAAATACGTCATTGTAAATGCACAGAAAGCTCCCCAAACCATGGGAATAAACGCATGCACAGTAAGTCCCCTTCAGTCTCTCAGATGTAAACAACATACTTCAAATTTTAATCGACTGATACGTAAGTTATTATGCCCCAGCCCCAATTAAACATCGAGTAAAATACAAAACTAGCCAGCACTCGTTCTGTTCTTATAGCGAACTCCAAGTTCGCTAGAAATTAGAGTATCACATATTGACCCATCATCATGTACCGCTTACCAGTACATAGCAACTTGATATTTTTCTTTTTCCCCGAGCACAAAGCAGTGCAAAACCCATTTATTTTCTAAAAATATTTTCATGTTCTTAGATGGTCTAATGGGTTTTCAGTTTGTTTGCTGTTGAAATGAAGGTCAAATTCAGTGAAAGCATATTATTTACTACAGGAAAAACTATTTTTTCTGTTCAAAATATTGTTCCGTCCGTAACTATAAAATTACCCTTTTGGAATTTTCTTCATTAGAGCTATTGTGCTATTTTACCATTCATTCTTGGATTTCCCTATCTTGGTCTTTATAAAATTATAGAATATATGGGTTATTGAAGCCACCATAACAGTTAAAAGCCTATAAAACACTAGACAAAGTCCGAAGAATAGATGCCTAAGCTGGCCTAATTACCGACTTCATTAGCCTATTAATACTGTAGAATAGGAACCCTTTGTAATTCAGAATGGTAAAAATGCAGAAAATGGTCAATTAATTCTAATTAATTCTGATCCATACCTAAAATGAAGAACTTCTTCAAGAGGAGTCGAAAGATCCAATGTTATGAAGTGAATATGACATCAAACATCTGTTCTTTGTTTATAAATATTTTCTTCTTCTTTTTTAGGGATTCCTACAAAACATGCACAATTTATTCCTTTAACCCACTGAATTATTTGCTAATTTTATTCTTATTATATTTCTGTTATTTTAGTCTTATTTGCGCCACAACAATAAGATCTCGATTATTGAAACTAGACAATTACGCTGCCTGATTATGTAATAAGCAGGTGGACCTGGTGGATGATGTCCTATTAAGTTTCACAGACTCGTCATTAGAAATACTGTATATATGTTAATGTAATATATTCATCGCTTCATGTCCTCATTTTTTTCAGCGACTAGGTTAACTTGAAAAAAAATAATTGCTCGGAATAGAATATTATAGCAAGTGATGGCTGGTTTTAAAACTATTATTGAGTAATGATAAAAACATGTTTAACCTCAACTACGACTTCCTTTCACTTTTACGAGACACGATGTCTGAAATTTGAACTAGAATGGTTTTCTTTATCCTGCATACAATTGAATCTCATTGCACTAGGCTACTAGCCTGTTCCCTGTATCATTAAATATGCAACCGTTTATTTCCATTTTCATTTTTAAGTTTATCTTAATGCATTTTATATTTAGCCAGGTAGCTTCTGATGTACAATATCACCTCTCAACTATATATTAATTCATAGCCAATTATGATTAAGTCTTTATAAAAACAATTCTAATTTTATGATTGGTAGCCTAAACTTATGACCAAGCGGAACATAGGTCAACCTCAAATTCATAATATTCTGGCTCTATCTCCTTTTATGATAGACAGGTCCTTACTATACTATTCAATTAGTAAGACTAGCTAAGAATGCGATCGTGAATACTAAAGGTGTCATTAACTTCTTTCCCAGCAATATCCAGCATTAAGGGGTTGGTTACCTGATGCACCCACTCCAATGCCTTTTATCAAAGGCATCCTGTTCAAACAAGCCTCTTCTCTCCATATAATTCTTCACCTTATCTCACCATCTACTTATCTGCCTCCTTATGATCTAAGTCTTCTCCCCTTAACAGGTTCCTCCCTCCACGCCATCTATCATCACATGAACACACCATCTCAGTCGTGACACTTACCACCTCTGTAATCTTTATCAAGCCTGCTATTCCCATGATCCACCTCAGCATTCTCATCTCTGTTTTCTCAAGCTTTGTTTCTTCTTTTTGTCTTAGAGCCCATATTTCTGATCCATACATTAACACTGGTCCTATTACTGTGCTATAAATCTTAACTTTAAGCTTGATTGGCATTTTCTTATTGCATACCACTCCTGCTACCTCCCTCCACTTTCCCCAGGCTGTTTTTATCCAATTTTCCACTGCCAAAGGTAGGGACATTTAAAAGAAAAAAGAAGAAAAAAATACAAGTTCAAGACCGATGATAGTGTCTGGAAAATGTTCAATAAATCCAATTCAAAGGTCGTTCATAAATGGCAGAGGCAAGGGAGACAGTGACAGTGCCCTGGAGACTGACCATATGATCAGAACCCAAGCACCATCCTTACCCAAGCCAGCACTAGGGAGGGCCAGGCAATGGCTGCTGATGACTCAGCCGGTAGACCTATAGGCTTCCCCAAACCTCCCATCCTTAGCTCACATGGGTGGTGAGGCTGCAGACACTACAAGAAACTATCGAGTTTGAGTAGGACTACGTCTCCTGTCCACCACAACCATGGGAATGCACCTCTCAAGTGGTGAAATGTATAAATTGAATCAAGTTGAAAAGAACAAATGATCATATAGTGAATTCAATAAATTTCAAAACTTTATATTTGGAATTGACGAGACTGGCAGAAAATATGGATAATTGATGCTAAAAACATCATAAATTGCAGCAATATAAATATTCAATCCGTTGGTAATAAGATAATTCAGATTAGACAATTGATAAATGAGAAATGTTTTGACATACTAACGATATCAGAAACATGGCTAAATGACTTCGACAAGGCTAAATCACTGAAATGACCCCCAATACACATGCTTTCTTTCACATTCTAAGAGAGGGCAATATAGGTTGGGGGTATTTGGGCTTTTCGTAATCAAAGGCTATTCTAATCTCCAGATGATAAAAAGAATTAGCATAACAAGGTTTGAATATATGGAAATAAACTTCACACAAAAACAAAAATATCTATCGTAATAGTTTACAAACCCCTAAGAGCAAATATAAATATCTCTTTTTGAGGAGTTCAGTATGCTCATTGAGATGACTGACATGGAAAAAAACTAAATTAGTAATTTGTGGAGATATCTGTGTGAATAAATGCCACATCAGTATGGAATGTTTAAGCCTTTAGTGAGTTATTGAAATTATATCAATTGGTTAATAATGTTGATTGCAACAACTTTGACTGAGCACAGGTTGCATTTAGTAACTTTAGTTTTAAATGATGGAATGAAAAATATTATATCAAATATTAATATGGAAGAGAAGTGCAATATTTCCCCAGTACACAAGCTTATAATTTTTAGATTAGCTTTACATAAGCATACTTTTAAAGAAAATAGGTTTTAGAAATATATGAACTTTCTCTCCTTGTGTATTTAATAAGTTACAAAACAAATAAATGTTATCAGTATTCCCTGTGGTTACGATAACCAACGTTTATATGGCTAAATGTGTTAATTGCTTTATAGCTGTACTGTATATACTATATGGTAAATAAAAATGAATGTAATAACATGTGCATAATTAAACATAATTAAGTGAAAGAAGGAAGTTGAGAGTTAATGTGGGTAAGAGTAAGGTTATGAGGTGTACGAGAAGGGAAGGTGGTGCGAGGTTCAATATCATGTTGAATGGACAGTTACTTGAAGAAGTAGATTGTTTAAATACTTCGGGTCTGTTGTTGCAGCAAATGGTGGAGTGGAAGCAGATGTACATCAGAGAGTGAATGAAGGATGCAAAGTGTTGGGAGCAGTGAAGGAAGTGATAAAGAATAGAGGGTTAGGCATGAATGTAAAGAGAGTTGTGTATGAGAAAGTGATTGTAACAATTGTAATGTATGGATTGTTGTTGGAAATGAAAGTGATGGAGACACAGAAATTGAATGTGTTTGAGATTAAGTGTCTGAGGAGTATGGCTGGTGTAACTCGAGTAGATAGGGTTAGGAACGAAGTAGTGAGGGTGAGAATGGGTGTAAGAAATTATGTAGGTGCTAGAGTGGATATGAATGTGTTGAGGTGGTTTGGCCATGTTGAGAGAATGGAAAATGGCTCTGCTAAAGAAGGTGATGAATGCAAGAGTTGATGGGAGAAGTACAAGAGAGAGGCCAAGGTTTGGGTGGATGTATGGAGTGAAGAAAGTTCTGGGTGATAGGAGGATAGATGTGAGAGAGGCAAGAGAGCCTGCTAGAAATAGGAATGAATGGCGAGCGATTGTGATGCAGTTCTGGTAGGCCCTGCTGCTTTCTCTAGTCGCCTTGGATGACCGCGGAGGTAGCAGCAGTAGGGGATTCAGCTTATGAAACTTCATCTATGGCGGATAATGGGGGAGGGTGGGCTGTGGCACCCTAGCAGTACCAGCCGAACTCAGTTGAGTCCCTCTTCGGGCTGGGAGGAGCGTAGAGTGGAAAAATCCCCTTTTTTTTATTTGTTTGATGTCAGCTACCCCCAAAAATTGGGGGAAGTGTCTTGGTATATAGATAGATAGATAGATAATTAAGCATCCTATTCTAGGATGAATTATTTATCAATCTTGAATGTAAATTGTACATTAAAACTAATATCTTATTTCATTTACAGCTTTTTGCCTAATTTTAAGTGTTAGTTAGGTATTTTAAAATCTGATATGCACCACCTCTTGATTTAATTAGTTTTAATCAATTATTGTATATGCCAGATAGTTAGGATTTATTTGCAGGTATATTCCCATGTAGCTGCAAGATTACTCCTTGTATTCTTTATAGTCACTATTCAAGACTTCTACTTTAACAGAAATTAATCAATGATTTTCACATCTGACATGGCCTCTCAATTTCAGGTACGCCTAAAAGTCCCACACATCTCCACCTTCATCTGTTTGAATACATAGGACATGAGCAATCACCCAGTTGAAACAGTCTGCATTCATTGGTTCACCCAAACACATCTGTGTTACATGTAATCACCTGAAGACTTTCGGTAACATTGTTGCACTCAGGGTCTTTGCAACCCTCTAGATTGTTCTGTTAGTCTAAAAGACAGTACAGTATTGTTATTTTGTAGCAAAAGCAATAAAGATAGTTCATTCATTTTTATGTGTTTCAGTCCAAGAACATACCAATAACTAGAACTACAGTACCCAGGGTCATATTGTTGAAATTTTTTAAAGTGTCCTTTTATGAAAAGAATTTCCAATCTCAACCTTTATAGGGTATAGATCAATGTTTAATTTGGTACTCAAGGATCTGGGATTCAAAATCTACTTTCAGGTATTGTAATTGATATATTTATACCTGTCATGTTAGGCTCTCGATAATTAGGTTGGGGTTGTCATTTTGCATTTGTAGTAGGTTCAATTTTTAATCTTTGGAAAACCTTCACTTATAAATTTAACAGCAAACACATTATAACCTCCAAGCACTATCTTTTAAGGTGTACTGGATGTTAAGTTGATTATCTTTTGCTTTCATTCAGTTAAATTGTTAAAACTAAGAGTTATTTACATCTTCTTTAATCGATTCCACTTATTAAAATTGGTTGAATTTCCACATGAGAATAGTGGTCCTTGTCCATTAAGAAATATTCAGTATATTTTGAACAATGGACATCGCAGATGGTGAAAAAAAAATGACTTTGTGAAGTTAGAATGTCAATTCGTCTCCTGTCCAAAGGGCTGTGTCATTTCTTGTAGATTTGGGCTTAGGAACTCGGCAAGTTTAGATCCCAATCTCTTATAAACACTGAAGATTAAGGTTCTAGACATTAGGAGTAAACTTTAATCTTTTAATTTCAGCAGTTTCCTTTAAAGAGAATTTAAGTCAGTTCAATAACAAACCAGTTTTATATAACATGGACATTGTCTCGAGAAATCCTGACTCTTTTATTGAGATTATTGACTTCTAGGTCCTATAGTGGCTGCTGCTTTAGCCATCAAAGTTTTTTTTTAAAATGCAATTACGTTATGATTTCTTTTAAGATATTTCAAATATAGTTAGAAAAACAATCTAGAGCCCCATTAGCAAACTATTTTTGAGATGATTCCCAATAAATTCTTGACATATTAAGTCTAGAATTCTTATTAGATTATACATTTCAAACTTTGTTGACCTATTGCACTTAACTCATATTTCACCTTCTACAGTGCGTGGTAAGCCTGCAATATGAACACAGGAGGTTCATAGAAATGAAGAGAATCTTAAGAACAAAATTTCATATTTCTACAGCATACTTACCCAATGTTCATATACATGCCTACCTGTCCCCATCCTGACTTGTGATGTCCAAAGAATAGGGTATTCTTTCAAATTTGAAACTAAAGAATAGGCAATTCTTAGCATACTACTTACCATTAGCCGCTAAATTATCGTTAGGTTACTGGGGGGCCTGCATCTTTTAAAAGTTAGGAAAATGGGATATATTTAATAAAAATTCGGGTGTAAACATCAATACAATAAGTTTCTGGAAAAGCAATAGAGTATTATCATCAGGCGAGTATAAATGAAAAAATCAAAATTATTTTTCTTAACAAAAAGATTTTTCTCTTTTTATCAAGGAAAGCTCTTTAGTGTATTACATATTAAATAAGTTCACATCTATGTAATAATAATATTCTATGAAAATTACACACCAGACAAACTGAAATGAAATTTTTTCTTTACTGCAGTTTGCTTGTCAAAAGTTCATGACTATGTTAACATTAACCATTTTTTCTGACCTCGTGGTTCTGGTTACAGGGTTTCATTCTATATTTTTAAATTTTGATAACCAGCGCTGAACATATTATGAGGTCTTATGTTGCGATATCTTTATAACTTTTTTTATATAAAAGTTTATGCAGTAAATGTGTGTATAAAATCTGCTTAAAGCATAGTGCTTTTCCAACTATGGTTGTAGCTTAGCTAGTAATAATAATGATAATGAAAAAATAATACAAAATATTGTGGGTAATACTGAATGAAACGGAACAAGAGTATAAAGAATAAACCGACTGAAATGAACACTAAAATTTGTAAATAAGACATGAAAAGATAAAGGAATTGAAAATAGAAAAGTTTGAAAATGGGAAAAACCTTTATAGCCTTTGGCATTAAATAAAAGTGATGAGAGAATATAATTCAAAATACTGTACTGATTAATAGGGAATAATGAACGTACAGTAGTAAGCAGACTGAAAGAAATGTCAGAATTTGTGAATAACAGAAATGAAAAGGAAAAAAAAAAGGTTAAGGGAGAAACACTTTAGCCTTTGGGCTAACATTCCCTTATTGGAGAAACACTTTACACCAGCTTACTCCACGGAACGATGATACACCAACACGCAGTTTGAAAAATCTGCCCTGTGGTTCCAGTTTAGAGGCTGCACTTAGGTGATTTATCAGTATACATTTCTTATATAATGGTATCAAAAGTTCAGCAGCATACAGTATAATCCAATCAGTGGCTAAGTAGGGTTTACTCTATGTGGATAATCGAAACGGCAAAAAACCAGGGTCATCTGTAGTTTCTTCAGCATTGTTTTGGGAGTTCGATCTCCAAGACCGAGCTCTTAACTTTCCATATACCCTTTATAACATAACCTTTCCATTGAATGAGAGGCTAAGATTTGCAGTTGGAAAACAGGGATGACTGCGAACAGCCATGCCCCCTACAAGATGATCTACAGCCAGTTTGGCCATAAACCTACCACTTTTTTCCTTGCATTTAAGAAAATCCTACTTTGTTTCCATGATTAACACAAAGCTAACAATCAACTCTTTGAGCTGAAAAGAAAGAGAAAAAGATCAAACTGCTTTGGATAGGATGTAACAATAAATTTGTACTCATTGCGACTGAAACCAGTGAAGTCTTTGCCAGAAAAGTAGGTGGGACTACTCAGCCACACTAAGCACCTATAGTTGACTCCTTTATTAACAAATTATGCTCCAGCTAATAGCCAGACCTACTGTAGTATAGTACAGTACACATTTGGTTTGTAAATGATTGGCCTAACAGATAAGCCAAAGTAGGCTGAACTTAAGTTTACCATGTGCTGTTGTGAACAAAATTAATACAGACAAAAATAATCTATATAATTTATTCATTTTATATACTTTGATTCAAGCATTAAAACAAACAGCAATTCATATAATGAACTTCATATGCTGTATACAGTAATAATGATCCAATACATAATTGATTATGATTTTCTGCAACACTCTATGGTGCCACAGTCACTTCTTCAAGAAGATTTTTACAATTATCCTCTAAATCTTGTGCTAATGTCATGATAGTGGTTGCGTCAGTGCTCTGCTGAAGCCGTTTCATCTGCTGGCCAAGAAAAACACGCAATGATGTAGTATGAACGGGATCTTCTTGTGCTACCGCTTGGCGTCTTAGAACGTGTTCCGTTTCAAGTTCATAAACCTCGGGAGAGCCAAGTCGCCCACCATTTACAACCTTTGGAAAAAATCAATAATTACATAAGTCCTTTACTAAAATGGTAAAAAAAATTCTAGCACATTCATCAAGCTTCATAATAAAAGAAAGAACTCATGGTCCTCTTATAAGAATTCAGTGTACAATAGCAATACTTGTTCTGAGTAGTTAGGTTTATTTAATTTATAGTATAATCTATAAACAAGATTCTATACAGATTTGAATTTAAAAAGTCAAATATTTATCTAAATATGTATTGAAGTCACTCTTATTTTTCAAAGATTAAATTACATTAGTGAAAATACATTCATATTTCCATTATCAATATGAATTTGATTATAATAGTTGAACTTACATTTACTATAAATAAAACTTTAAACTAAATATCTATTGAGCATTTTCTTTACATTATAACACAATTACACTTACAAGCTTATCCTCAGTAGAATCTTCCATTGTAACATCAAAAACTACTTCAGAAACAGCAGTGACGGCAGCAGGCCAAACTTTTAATACTGGACGCCAGCCAGACCCACAAAGGTAAGCTAACCCAAGACCACAGAGTTTCCTTCGTTCCTCGGGCGAAACGAGGGATAATTTTTCCGACCATATGCTGACAATCTGTTCTAGAACCACATCTGGGGCCTTTGACTGGTCAGCAGCAGTCTAAACAAGGAGAAAGGTCAGTGAGTTTATTTTAATTTTTCAAATCTATACTAATATATAGACAACTAAATTGCAAACAACTTATAGAGAAAATTTCACAGTTAACTTTACCTGATTAACTGCCCACGTAAATATGTGTTCCGCGTAAAGGACAAGTCGTGCAACAACAGACAGGTACATAGACATCACCATGGGGTACTGATCTCCATCAGAGACGACCTTCATGACACTTGGAAGGAGAGGTTGGATAAGGGTTGAGCCTTCAACAGGCTGTACTCTAAGCATCATTTCAACTGATCGCAACACAAGTACCACGCCTTCACTTTTCATATCTTTTAGCATTGAATTGAAGCATTCAATCAAACGACTTCCATATCTGCAAAACACAGAGAAATAATAAGATTTTAAAAATAACTGGATATACTGTATATACAGTAAATACAGTATATATACAAGATGAAAAAAATACAAAGAATTCAGAATTTTCCATGAAAATATAACAAAATACAGCACTTCATACTTAGTGAAGAACTGCTGAGGACACAGCAATGTATACGCTGTTGTGATTTGTAAGCAGAGTCGAAGATTTTCAGTGGACAATTCCAGAAGGGACAACATATTGTCATAGAGCTGGAGGAGAGACTCGTGTGGATGTGCAGTGTTTTCAAGAGTTGTTAACCACAGCATCAGTCCATCCTCAAGTAAATAAACATGACAATCCTCACGTACATCGGTTGATATACGAATGATGTTGATCAAAAAGTCATGGAGGCCTTCACTCTCACGCTGTGAAAATAAGAAAACAAACTATAGGGTGACAGCAATAAATATTGGATGCATTGCTGAAGCTTAAATTGGGCTTTGTAAAACAAATGTGTAATATATACACTTACTACTACACGAATAAGATTTATACTCAACCATCTAGCCAATTATATTGATTCTAAATTGAATGATGAAATAAAGTAGAAAAGACTGAAGTTAGGCAGTCGGCTAGGAAGACAGAAAAAGGAACAAACAAAAACTATAAAAGATACAAAATCATGAAAGAGCAAAACGAATTAAAACTACAATAGTGCCTTTAGCAATAAAAGCATATTAGATCGTAAGCTATGCACCACATTACGGTATTATCATTAGGTAGTTTAACTAAACCAACTAATCAAAAGGACAGTCCTTTGAAAACTAGTACATATACATCTGTGGGACTACTTCCAAGTACTTTGTAGTTTACCTAACTATACAAACCTGTCCTTTGATAAGAGTATGATTTCAGCAAAGCTGGAACGGCCATTAAACTATTTTAACGAGTGGTTGTAATTGCTGGTGGATGAAGGGTAAGTCCCACTCACCCAACAGTCAACAAAGCTCCCACTATTGACTTTAAATCGAAGACTTGAAGGGTGGGTGAGACAGGATATGTAACTTGAAGGACTCGGGTATGCATAGTTAGGAAAAATACTAATTACCTTAATCATTTGTGATTTGTTCCTACACAAATACATACCATTTTCCTTTAGTCTCTTTAAAAAGGAGTTTAAGTCCCTAAACCCAAAACTGGCCCATTAACTTTCCTGGGATTGCCAAAGCACTTGATCTTGTAATGACCTGATTATGATGGTCCAGCACTTTGCTGCAGTAGAGGGGCTTGAGTGTCTCAATGATGGGCTGGGCAATGGCGGTGGGGTAGTTTATCCACCCTGGCAGGCTCAACCATACCGCTAAGGCCAGTTCTGAGAGCCCAGACCAAGACTGGACCCCCCTATAGGCCTTCTCCTTTATTTAAGATAGGCAAAGGCTAGGAGAAGGAAAACTCCAAAATCAAACCAAACAAGACCCCAACGGCGGAGCTT
Organism: Palaemon carinicauda; assembly: GCF_036898095.1. NCBI lineage: Eukaryota > Metazoa > Arthropoda > Malacostraca > Decapoda > Palaemonidae > Palaemon > Palaemon carinicauda. The sequence goes on along the minus strand of NC_090769.1, from coordinate 221,006 downwards.
CCCAGCACCGGTGGAAGAGGGCAATGCCTGTCGGGCAGGCAACAAGGCGGGCCTTGACATAACAAGAACCCGGCAGCCCGATGCAACCAACATCGGAGAAGCCGCCTGTCTCATATGTCTTGAGCCGCGGTGAAAACGGTGTGGGCCAAGTGTGTGTGCGTGGCCGTTGCAAAGCCACGACCACCCAAAACAATATACCCAGCTACTGGCATTCTGTCGTTTATCAGACATAAGCACCCACCCCATTGATAGGAGGCTGATGGCTAACGACAGAACCCAATACTCGGACACGAGTGGGCGCCGACGACGACATAGGTGGTAGGCAAGGTTCATATCCATACAGTACCAGGTGACTACAGGTAGATGGTTATGGCAGAGGATATGATGTCAAAGTATAGTTAGTCATGAGAAATGGGTTTGCAAACACTCCAATTATCTCCTTGTTAGAGAGGATAGGGGAGATACTTGTTAAGAAAGATTGTCTATAAAGAAAAGTTACTCAAGTTGCTCGAAACAGAGGCTTACCAGCATTTAGTGTCCAGTATAACACATAACGGCATGACTGCCATACGCCAAAGGAGAGGGAAGAAGGAAGTTGAAAAAGTCCAGTCATTCTTACCTCTCATTCTGAGATCAAGACAAAACTGAAAACTTGAACGAGATGCTTTTTTCCAGTGGAGCTAGGTTCGCTACACGGCCTGTTGAGCCTCCACCACTGGACGAAAGTTAAAGATAGAGTATTCAGATCTTCCCAGACTGTATCAAGTTTATGTTTTAAAGACCGTTCATGATTGGCAGAGGTAAGCAACAGTGACAATGCTGTAAACACTGATCATATATACATATGATCAGTGCCCAAGCCCCCTCTCCACCCAGTTAGGACAGGCAAGGGCCAGGCAATGGGTGTTGATGACTCAACAGGTAGGCATATTAGCTCTCCAAACATCCCATCCTTGGCTCACAAGGATGCTGAGGTTGCAGACACTACAAGAAACTAACAAGTTTGAGTGGGACTCAAAAACCAATCTGACATTGCCAGGTAGGGACATTTCCAATAGGCCACCAATGTTATGTAGTTAATTCTATGTCTTGCCTTTTCTATAATAAGGCTGAACACCTCAGTATTCGAGAAGTTGTATTCCAGCTATGACCATTGTGGAATGAACTTCCCAACTTCAGAATTCAAACTTGCAGTGAATATTTTTATGTTGAACATGATGACACAAATCTCCCTTCATTGTTTATATATGAAAGATTTATTTTAACATTGTTACTGATCTTGAAGATATTTTACTTTTTTGTTCATTAGTTTTCTTATAGTCTATTCATTTCCTTAACTCCTTTCCTCACTAGGCTAGTTTTCCCGGTGAGAACCCTAGGGTTTATAGCATCCTGCTTTTCCAACTATGGTTGTAGCTTAGCTAGTAGTAGTAGTAGTAGTAGTAATAATAATAATAATATTAATAATAATAATAATAATAATAGTTATAATAATAATATTGACAATAATAATAATAATAATAGTGGGCAGGGAAGGTTGTGTGTCATTTTCAGACTCCTGCCTTCAAGACCTGACCCACTGACATATTCTTCCTGAGAGCTAAGCTAAACCTCATACCTGTAACTTCGTGTAATTGAACCAGAGATGGTTCTCCCATTCCATCATTGGTTGCAGGATAAGAATGTCTGATTATTTTATGGGCCCAAAACAAAATTGATGTTCTTGGAGACTATTTTCTTGCCAGTGCTAAAAAAAAAGTTTTTCTGGTGCTCTGGTATGAAGCTTAATGAATTCTCTAAAGGTAGTGTTATAGTGACCTCATACGGCAGAAAAGAAAGTCATCCTGATCTCCACTAGTCACTTCTTGTAGGCAAGAGATGGAAGAGGACTCACACCTGGAATCATTAACGACTGGGTTCTGGGTCTTGGCTATCAACTCCGACAAAGGTGAATTTTTTCTTCCCTCTTTTGGTATGACTTGTTATATACTAAGTGCCCTGCCGCTAGCCTACTTGCTTCACCAAGGCCAGTAAGAAGACTATCTTGAGGGTCATATAACTATCTGACACCAATCTCAAGAACTCGTACATGGCTAGCTTGAGAGACCTGAAGATTTGAGTGGTCCCATTTCAGTTGTTTCAGTTCTCTGGGAGGGCAAGACTTCTCAAAGCTCCCGAGCCTAGAAAATTTGTACATTGAGGAAAGGTCTTAGCCCATCAGTCTGAGTACCTGGTTAAAGGCCAAGAGATAGCCTTTCATCGTGGAGATTGAGTGGAGGTTCTCTCAAAGACAGTAGACAAGGAAATCGGCAATCAATTACAGAGAGGCTCTGACAGAGGAAGTATCCCTTCAAAAACTAACAATCACAGAAAGATGGTCCACTTCTGGTAAGGAGCTGAAGAGGATCTTCGCAGGTGGGTAGAGACCAGTAATATATGTTTACACTTTTATGAGCTAAGAGTTTTTTATTTCATTTTAGAAGTTATCAAAATAACAAAAACAAAATAAATAGGTACCTGGTAAGGAAGTCGACTTGAACAATTACTCTGCCTTTTAAGTACGTCTTCCTTACGGAGCCTCGCGATCCTCTTAGGATGCTGATCGACCCCTAGGATCTGAAGTATCAAGGGTTGCAACCCATACAACAGGACCTCATCAAACCCCTAATCTAGGCGCTCTCAAGAAATGACTTTGACCACCCGCCAAATCAACCAGGATGCGAAAGGCTTCTTAGCCTTCCGGACAACCCAAAAAAACAACAATAAAAACATTTCAAGAGAAAGATTAAAAGGGTATGGAATTAGGGAATTGTAGTGGTTGAGCCCTCACCCACTACTGCACTCGCTGCTACGAATGGTCCCAGTGTGTAGCAGTCCTCGTAAAGAGACTGGACATCCTTTAGATAAAAAGACGCAAACACTGACTTGCTTCTCCAATAGGTTGCGTCCATTATACTTCGCAGAGATCTATTTTGCTTAAAGGCCACGGAAGTTGCGACAGCTCTAACTTCGTGTGTCCTCACCTTAAGCAATGCTTGGTCTTCCTCACTCAGATGTGAATGAGCTTCTCGTATTAACAGTCTGATAAAGTAGGATAAAGCATTCTTTGACATAGGCAAAGATGGTTTCTTAACTGAACACCATAAAGCTTCAGATTGGCCTCGTAAAGGCTTAGTTCGCTTTAAATAGAACTTAAGAGCTCTCACAGGGCATAAGACTCTTTCTAGTTCATTGCCTACAATATTCGATAAGCTGGGAATATCGAACAATTTCGGCCAAGGTCGAGAAGGCAGCTCATTTTTGGCTAGAAAACCAAGTTGTAGCGAACATGTAGCTTTTTCTGACGAAAATCCGATGTTCTTGCTGAAGGCATGAATCTCACTGACTCTTTTAGCTGTGGCTAAGCATACCAGGAAAAGTGTCTTTAAAGTGAGATCTTTCAGGGAGGCTGATTGTAGCGGCTCAAACCTGTCTGACATGAGGAATCTTAGTACCACGTCTAAATTCCAACCAGGTGTAACCAAACGATGCTCCTTCGTGGTCTCAAAAGACTTAAGGAGGTCCTGAAGATCTTTATTGTTGGAAAGATCTAAGCCTCTATGCCGGAAGACCGATGCCAACATGCTTCTGTAGCCCTTGATAGTGGGAGCTGAAAGGGATCGTCCTTTTCTCAGGTATAAGAGAAAGTCAGCTATTTGAGCTACAGAGGTACTGGTCGAGGATACAGAGACTGACTTGCACCAGTTTCGGAAGACTTCCCACTTCGATTGGTAGACTCTAAGGGTGGATGCTCTCCTTGCTCTAGCAATCGCACTGGCTGCCTCCTTCGAAAAGCCTCTAGCTCTCGAGAGTCTTTCGATAGTCTGAAGGCAGTCAGACGAAGAGCGTGGAGGCTTTGGTGTACCTTCTTTACGTGTGGCTGACGTAGAAGGTCCACCCTTAGAGGAAGACTTCTGGGAACGTCTACTAGCCCTCGAAGTACCTCGGTGAACCATTCTCTCGCGGGCCAGAGGGGAGCAACTAGCGTCAACCTTGTCCCTTCGTGAGAGGCGAACTTCTGCAGTACCTTGTTGACAATCTTGAACGGTGGGAATGCGTATAGATCTAGATGTGACCAATCTAGGAGAAAGGCATCTATATGTATTGCTGCTGGGTCTGGGACTGGTGAGCAATATATTGGGAGCCTCTTGGTCAGCGAGGTTGCAAAGAGATCTATGGTTGGTTGGCCCCAAGTGGCCCAAAGTCTCTTGCATACATCCTTGTGGAGGGTCCATTCTGTTGGAATTACTTGCCCTTTCCGACTGAGACAATCTGCCATGACATTCAAGTTGCCTTGGATGAACCTCGTTACTAGGGAGATGTCTTGACCTTTTGACCAGATGAGCAGGTCCCTTGCGATCTCGTACAACGTCAGTGAGTGGGTCCCTCCTTGCTTGGAGATGTACGCCAAGGCAGTGGTGTTGTCCGAGTTCACTTCCACCACTTTGCCTCGAAGGAGAGACCTGAAGCTTTTCAAGGCCAGATGTACTGCCAGCAGCTCCTTGCAGTTGATATGCATGATCCTTTGACTCGAGTTCCACAGTCCTGAACATTCCCGACCGTCTAATGTCGCGCCCCAGCCTACGTCCGATGCGTCTGAGAAGAGAACGTGGTTGGGAGTCTGAACAGCCAGGGGAAGACCCTCTCTTAGGTTGATACTGTCCTTCCACCAAGTCAGACAAGACTTCATCTTTTCGGAAATGGGGATCGAGACCGCTTCTAGCGTCTTGTCCTTTTTCCAGTGAAAAGCTAGATGGTATTGAAGAGGACGGAGGTGTAGTCTTCCTAATGACACAAATTGTTCCAGGGATGATAGCGTCCCTACCAGACTCATCCACTGCCTGACTGAGCAGTGTTCCTTCTTCAGCATGTTCTGAATGCATAACTGGGCTTGGCTTATTCTGGGGGCCGACGGAAAAGCCCGAAAAGCTAGACTGTGAATCTCCATCCCTAAATACACAATAGTTTGGGATGGGACCAGTTGCGACTTTTCCATATTGACAAGGAGACCCAATTCCTTGGTCAGATCTAGAGTCCACTTTAGATCCTTCAGACAGCGACGACTGGAAGAGGCTCTGAGAAGCCAGTCGTCCAAATAAAGGGAGGCTCGGATGTCCGATAAATGGAGGAATTTGGCTACATTCCTCATCAGCCTCGTAAACACGAGAGGAGCTGTGCTTAGGCCAAAGCACAGGGCCTGAAACTGGTAGACCACCTTTTCGAAAACGAATCTCAGAAAAGGTTGGGAGTCCGGGTGGATGGGGACGTGGAAGTAGGCGTCCCTTAGGTCTAATGAGACCATCCAGTCTTCCCTTCTGACCGCTGCTAAGACTGACTTTGTGGTCTCCATGGAGAACGTCTGCTTTGTGACAAAGACATTCAGAGCACTGACGTCTAGCACCGGCCTCCACCCTCCTGTCTTCTTTGAAACCAAGAAGAGGCGGTTGTAGAATCTCGGGGATTGAAGGTCGAGGCTTTGACCACCGCTCCCTTCTCTAGTAAAAGAGACACTTCCCGTTTCAAGGCTCGTCTCTTGTCTTCCTCTCTGTACTTGGGAGAGAGATCGATGGGAGAAGTTGCTAGAGGGGGTTTCCGTACAAAAGGGATCTTGTACCCCTCTCTGAGCAACTTCACAGATTGTGCATCTGCGCCTCTCTTCTCCCAGGTCTGCCAGAAGTTCTTGAGTCTGGCTCCCACTGCTGTCTGAAGATGCGGGCAGTCAGACTCTGCCCTTATAGGACTTGGATCCTTTCTTCTTCCCTCGTTTCCCTTCGGCACGAGCACCTCCTCTGCTGGAGGCTCTGCCACGAAAGGGCGGAATAAAACGAGACGCTGGAGTGTCCATCCTTGGTCTAGCTGACAAGGTAGGCAAAGGGGGAGCTTTGCGAGCTGAGGACGCAACAAGATCGTGAGTGTCCTTCTGCACTAACGAAGCGGCTATTTCCTTAATCAGGACTTCTGGAAAAAGGCACTTGGAAAGAGGAGCAAAGAGAAGCTCAGATCTCTGGCACGGTGTAACTCCAGCAGAAAGGAATGAGCAGAGATTTTCTCGCTTTTTTAGGACTCCGGACACAAATGATGCAGCAAGCTCATTAGACCCATCACGTACGGCCTTGTCCATGCAGGACATAATGAGCAAGGAAGTCTCTTTATCTGTCGAAGAGATCTTCCTGCTTAGGGCTCCTAGACACCAGTCTAAGAAGTTAAAAACTTCGAAGGCCCTAAAGATTCCTTTCAAAAGGTGGTCCAGGTCCGAAGATGACCAACATATCTTTGAGCGTCTCATGGCAAGGCGGCGGGGAGAGTCTACAAGACTTGAGAAGTCGCCCTGGGCAGAGGCAGGAACTCCCAAGCCGAGAACTTCTCCCGTGGCATACCAGACGCTCGATCTAGAAGAGAGTCTAGCAGGGGGAAAAGCAAAGGCTGTCTTCCCTAAACTCTTCTTGGACTGCAACCATTCTCCTATCACCCGCAAAGCTCTCTTGGACGAGCGTGCGAGGACGAGTCTAGTAAAGGCAGGAGTGGTAGACGGCATGCCTAAAACAAACTCTGAAGGCGGAGAACGAGGAGCCACAGAAACAAACTGGTCAGGAAACAGCTCTTTGAAAATGGCCAAAACTTTTCTAAAGTCCAAAGAGGGTTGAGTAGACTTAGGCTCGTCCAATTCTGATTGTGGTTCATCTATATGTGCAGCAACATCATCATCAGAAAGTTCCTCATCCGACAACTGATGAGGAAACGGCAACGGAGTGGGTGACGGCTGGTTCGCTGAGTCCGGTCGCACTGGTGCATGCGTGACTGAGCCGGACGCAACGTCATGGAACTGCTGCCCAGTCTGTGAGCTGGCAACAACCATGGTAGCGCGGGGACGCACAGCGTCTACTCCAGACTGTCTAGACTGATGTGGGTGCGCAGTGGAAACCAGACTGGGTTGCGGAGGTTGACGCACCGCGTCAAAACAAAGCAACTCTGACGGTTGTTGAACATCCAGAACGTCAACGGCAACCTCCATGCGTCGCTTAACGTCAACATGCGGCTGGCAGATCACACTGGAACGCATGGGTGGAGGAACTCTCTCAACTGGTGTGCGTGAGAAGGTTACCTCAGCGTCCACAGGACGCACAACCGATCGCGTGGAGGGTTGTAGGCTAGGTACTGCACTAGCTGGTACGGCAGCAACCTTCTCCGCACGAAAGTCCTGCATCAGAGACGTAAGTTTAGACTGCATGTCTTGCAGTAGAGACCACTTAGGGTCTACGGGAGCAGGTGCGGCGACAGACGGTGTTACTGTCTGAAGCGGTACCGCTTTGCCTCTCTTAGGCGGTGAGCAGTCATCGGATGACGGCAACGAGTCCGAACTGACCCAGTGGCTACAACCGGGCCGTTGGACTTGTGCTGAAGGGACCGATTTACGTTTTAACGGTCGCGAGACCTTGGTCCAAAGTTTCTTGCGAGAAACACCTTCAGAAGACGAGGTATAAATGGGCTCTCTCGTCTTAGTTAGGTAGGAGCGATCTTGGGTAGATACGCCCGATACCACGGAGGGAACGTCTGTTCGCTGATTAAAGCCTCTCGAACCCATGCGTCGTACGACATTGCTTCTCCCCTGGACTTGGGAGCTTGCAAGAGGTCCCGGACTAGGAGGATGACAGGCACGAACAGACGAACCCTCAAGCGCAACACTGTCCACAACACTATCACTTGGCACTTTAGCACTTCCCACTGCACTTTGGAACTTAAGCTCCTTCACATCCGCCATGAGCTGATTACGGTCACTAGCAAGGGACTCAACTCTCTCACCCAGAGCCTGGATGGCACGCATCATATCAGCCATCGATGGTTCCTGAGTGCCAGGAGGGGGGGTTAGGAGCAACCACTACAGGGGAAGGAATAGGTTGTGGGGCATGAGGAGAGGATATATCAATAGAACGAGAAGAACTTCTCCTAACTCTATCTCTCTCTAGCCTACGTGTGTACTTTTGAAATTCGATAAAATCGAATTCCGAAAGGCCAACGCACTCCTCACACCGATCTTCCAATTGACAGGTTTTATCCCGACAATTGGAACAAACAGTGTGAGGGTCGATAGAAGCCTTCGGAAGACGCATAGAACAGTCCCTAGCATTGCATTTCCTAAATTTGGGGACTTGTGAAGGGTCAGCCATTTTGAATTGGTCAAGGGAAATTCCAAAAAACGATCAAAAAGTCATCAACAAAGAATCCGTTATCAAAAAGAGTTCAAGGATTTGTGTGAAGAAAAACCCTGCACAGCGAAAGCTCAAAACTAGAATATAGTACTTCACCAATTAGATGTGAAAAACTCCAGTTTAGCAACAGCGAGTAAAGTACGTCTTGTCGACACCTCGACAGAGAGAAAATTGAGTCTTTGTTTACATTGAGAGCTGGGTATCTGGTCGACAGATGGCGCTGTTGGGCACACCCGCAACCTGTGTAGCGATCGCTGGCGAGTTTTTCCGTAGAGTTGTCTGTCGAGCAACAGAGTTGCAGCTATATAATCACCGGCTAAGTTAAATATTGAAAATTAAGGCTGTTAGAGCAATTTAAAAAAATATACTGCAAAATAAGCTTGAAAAAAAATAACCCCTGGGGTTAAGGGTTGGAAATTTCCAAATAGCCTGGGGGTAAAAGGGTTAAAGGATGATGGTTTGTATTTGGGTAGAAACATTGATAATATAAAATTATCAACATTATTGCTATTTTCAATAATACACTGCTACTAAGTTGCATACATATGGACCTTTTTATATATTGTATGTCTTTTGACGAGGGGATGATCATCTTATTTTCTTACAACATATGGTGTATAAGAAAAAATATTGAAATAAAATCCAAAGCACTTGTTTAAGAAAGCAGCTATTATTCAAGTATCATTATTTTAGTAGCAATAATCATTACTGTTAAGTACATATACAATTATGAGTTATGTAATTCTGAAATGACATAGTACACTAATTCTTGGTATGAAGGTCTTTCGCCTCTAATGGTACATATATTTGCACGATTCTAATTTCATTTCTTTAAATGTAAATTATTTCTTGTAATTAGTCACGTACTATTTGCCTCTAGATCTTATACAGTATAGCATTAAGTTAAAAAAAAAAAAAAAAAAAAAAACAGCAGCAATATCCTAAATAAAATAAAACTATCACTCACAATAGTTTGATATGAAAATGGACACCAAAAAAAACTTACCATTAGACCAGTTACCATGTGAACTAATGTTGTAAGGATAGCACAGCGCAACATGTTGTGGTCTACGGATTCCTTCCAAAGACCTGGCAAATACTGGGCAAGGGGGGCAGCATGGGGTTGGATTCCAACTCCTACTACCTCAATCATGAATGACATTACATGCAACACCTGTGAAAGGATGATATTTATTAAATCAGCAAAATTTCAGTTTTCATAATAAAGTATGTTTTCTCATGAAAGCCTATTAATAATATAGTCGTCATTTGCTATCCAAACATCCTCATACACATTCATTCTTGTTTTGCAAAGGACAAAATAATATGAAATTTCATTTGGAACAAAATTATGAATTCTGAGATAGAAAAAAAATATGAAGAAAATAGTAAAATAAGCTGTGTGTGTATTACATATTACTTAAATATGGACAAACTAACTTGTAAAGCAGTTTTACTAGATAAAATATTACTGTACTTGACATGAAACTCTCACATCCACAACTTTCATTTATCAGATTAAATCACCAAGCAGTGCTGTATATCAACAAAACATAACAAATTACCTGCATTTTAGTATCACACTCATGGGCTTCTTTCAGAAGATTGAAAAGCAAACCAAATATAGTTGGTAAGTAAGGCATAAACTGTTGTGGGTCGAACTCAAAATCATCAACCGAATGCATCAGAGTCATGGCAGCACTGAGTCTCACAACAAAGTCCTCCTCAGCAGACAGCAGGTGAATGCACGCTTCGTATAAAGTTGGCCGATGCTCTGGAGAAAACTTCACGCTTGTCCACTGGCCAATCAACCATATGACACGCCGCCGAATTATGCGATAATTTGAGTCTTTCACTTTTAGCTCATTAATCAAGGAAGATGTAAACCACTGATCAAAGTCAATATCATCGAAAAGTTCAAAAGCCGCTAAGCCAACTGCATTATACACTGCATCTTTTTGGAGTATGCCATGATAGTCCCTTGGGTCTACTGGACTGTGGGATGACCTTACCATTTCCATCAAAACAGGTGTTAAAGCATTACGATATTCGTGGAAGAGAGAGACAAACAACGTTTCAGTGCACGGTCTCAGACTATATTTCCATGATTCCCCTCCTTCCACATCCATACAGAATCCTTCAGGATCAGAATCCCATACTTCTAAATCACTCTGCGTGAGAAGGAAATAATGGGAAATTAGCTTATGACACATCCCTGCCAATACGGAATTGTCAAAGAACTCTGACTTGATCCTAAAGGCTTCCAAAGTTTGGGGATCTTTGGTATCTTCCACAACCTTACATGGCTTATATTCTGGACACAACAGGATAGCTTTAATCAAATTCAAACACTGGACTGTAAACCTTTCAAACAGAAGTCCATCCCCAGCAGAGGTGAAAACATAAAATGCTGTTAATTCAAGGCTGGGTTTTATGAATTGCAAATATGAAAAGGGAAAATTTTCCAACATGTCCAGCAAAACTTTGGTTAAAAGCACAACATATTTTTCAGATATTGTTTTCACATGGTCATTACTTTCATGCTGCTTTCTAAAGGTTAAAAGAATCTTGATGCGGTCAAAAACAGACTCAAGCAGAGTAATGGCATCCCGACTTTCATGGGGCTTCTTAAAACCATGAATTAGCAGTTTGCGCAAGATCTTGAGAGCAAGGTGTGAACGTTCAAGAAATGGTACCATGACTTCCATGTTTTGTCCAGCAGCTGCTAAAAAAGCTTCTGTCTGTGACTGCCATAATTCAAGGAGGAATGTAAACATCTGACTTGTCAATTCCTGGAAAATTTTTGAAAATATAAAAATCTCTTCCTGAAATCTTAAATCTCTTAGTACAATAAACAGTAATTTACATATAACATTAAAGTATATCAACATTCTGGATGGTGAAACTAAAAATATGTAATTGAAATAACTAATTTTTGTTTATGATTTTTTAAAAATTAATAACAACCTTTACTCGTTTTTCTATGCAACTACAAAGATGAAACCTTACTTGAAATGTTCGTCTGTCAGCAGCCAACCTCTTCGATGCAAGCTGCTTAATAACATGGTGTAGAGTAAGAAGTGTTCTATGCTGTACAAGCTGGTCATTACTTTTCACAGCTTCAAACAAAGCTGGAAGTAAATCTGGCCACTCTCTTGGACAATCAACTCTGGCAATCTTTGCTATAAGAACAGCCAACTGGGTGGCTACCTGTGGTATTGGTTCTCTAAGGTTATGAAGTAATCCACATCGAATTCGAGCCTAAAATAAACAATGAAAAATATACATATATTAGGAAAGATTGTTCAATTTACTGAGTAATCTGCAGTTTAACATGGAGAATATTAAAATTGACCAGAACAGAGAATTTATTTTTAAAAATGACAAGGTTCCATAAATGTATGAGGTTAATGTATAATCTACTCTTGTACTATAAGGAAAAAGAATTTCCTGTAATTTGAAAAGTATTTATAGAATTAAAAAGCTATTCATTTCATCATGACTTGACCATATTTCCAGACTCAAACATTTGCATAAAAAAAGTCGTCTTTCAAAAAGAGCAACTGCCACTTATTGTATATATGCCAGGTTGTCCCAAACACCCTCTTTGTTATTTGTGTGTGTGTGTATTCCTGGACAAAGTTCTACTTGAATTCCTCCAGTAAGATCATCTTGTCCATACAGTATTTCGTACTCTTTGTGCATTCTTGATAGAACATTTTTAGCTCTTAATTTTTTCAGTGACATATAGTAGTGAATGTGTAACTCTAGCAAATTGCTGGTTTTGTCATCACCAGTTCTACCTATAATTAATGTCGGCTTACTTTCTTTGCTTGCTTTATTTTCTAATTTCTAGATTGTAACTTTTTGGATAAGGTATTTTTGTACTGTAACACACAAAAATGTATTCACAAGTTAGCACCTAAAAAAGGTTCTGTTACACTTTCTGTGAGAAGCGCTAATTAAATTTCATTAAACTGTACTTATTTTTCATGTTGGGTTTCTCTTTAACAAAGGCAGAAACTTCAGAGAATAGACAAACTACACTTTAGGACCTGAAAGACTGATCAACCACTTCAAGGACATGAGTATACATGGACAATATGACTACATAGACAAGACCTCTACCTAGTATTAAATGACTTGTCAAGGTACCATACATACATATACCAAGGCACTTCCCCCGATTTTGGGGGTAGCCGACATCAACAAATGAAACAAAACAAAAAAGGGGACCTCTACTCTCTACGTTCCTTTTAGCCTAACCAGGGACTCAACCGAGTTCAGCTGGTACTGCTAGGGTGCCACAGCCCACCCTCCCACATTATCCACCACAGATGAAGCTTCATAATGCTGAATCCCCTACTGCTGCTACCTCCGCGGTCATCTAAGGCATCGGAGGAAGCAGAAGGGCCTACTGTAACTGCGTCACAATCGCTCGCCATTCATTCCTATTTCTAGCACGCTCTCTTGCCTCTCTCACATCTATCCTCCTATCACCCAGAGCTTCCTTCACTCCATCCATCCACCCAAACCTTGGCCTTCCTCTTGTACTTCTCCCATCAACTCTTGCATTCACCACCTTCTTTAGCAGACAGCCATTTTCCATTCTCTCAACATGGCCAAACCACCTAAACACATTCATATCCACTCTAGCTGCTAACTCATTTCTTACACCGGTTCTCACTCTCACAACTTCGTTCCTAACCCTACCTACTCAAGATACACCAGCCATACTCCTTAGACACTTCATCTCAAACACATTCAATTTCTGTTTCTCCATCACTTTCATTCCCCACAACTCCGATCCATACATCACAGTTGGTACAATCACTTTCTCATATAGAACTCTCTTTACAATACAACCCTTTAAATATATCTTGTCTACTGAACATCACCAATTACCTTTATGTACGATCTGTCGCATAATTAGCACACTGAGGGATGGTCATCTGTAAGCATGTCATTCCTTCAGGACATTGTAATAAACATTCAAACATCCACCAATCAAGCGGGCTCTACTATAGATTTTAATGTAGAGTAACTATTTTAACACTTACCAGCATGGAGTATTTTCTGGTATCTCCTGTTCCCATTTACCAATCACCAGGTCTTCAAGAACACAATTGTTTTGATTAAGAAAATAAAGCCTTGGATAAATAGGAATGCACTAACAGTCAAGGTGGGACAGGCAAGTGTTGGTCATCAGTATTCAATCCCCCATCAACTTTATAATCTTTGAAATATATTATTGGGATTTTAATCTTCTAAATCCAAACATTTAGGAATAGTGTGTATTTGCATATTTTCCTCTGAAAGATGTATATAAATAGAAGAAATTATACCCAATGGGGATGTTAATAATGGAAGAGCATGTTTTATCAGTAGCAGGTTATGCAATAACTCTCTATCTACCTCCTCTCATTTATCTCTTATGCATGTTCAAGAAAAGTAGAAAAGTAGTCGTCAAAATTATGGCCATACACACCTTGTTAGATGATGCTTACATTTTTAATAACCTTTTTTTCTGGGTTTACTACTGCTTAAGGTATCCCAATGCATTAAATGAACATATTTCTTTGATTTATAGTCTGCAAATACTCTCCTTGACTCACTCACTGGACACATTAAACCACTAGGCTCTTTAACTTCTCTTCCTCCCACCTGAACTGGCCACAATCTAATTGATGAAGTTGTGATGAAACAATCCAAGTCTTAAAAACATAACCCTAACTATTCCATACAATCTTCTCTATCATACACTGTTTTCCCTCCTACCAAGCTTTTTGTCTCTCATTTACATTGTCCACCTAAACATTGAAGTGAGAAGATTGTCCTTACCAATGGGTCTAATGACAACTGTACTGTATGAACAACTGTTCTTTTTCCGTCAAGAGGACTAAAGACCGAGTCTGTGGACAACCAAGACACGATTGATGGATATGAACGAGAAAATTGCAATTATTTTGTGCCAACTCAGCTCCCTCAGTATAAATAAAAAAGTAATACAATTAATCTCAAACTGCTAGTTTACCTGCTCCATGGGACTGCTAGACATATTCATGTTAAGCCACTAGCAATTTTCTGATAAATATACCAGATACCATCCTTTCCATGTCGACTAGAATAAAAAATCTTGCTACAAATCTAATTCTAACAATACACAAATGTAAAAACCAAAATCACATTTACTTTTGTAATAAATACAACTTTATAAAAGGATATTAAGTCATTTTATAAATAAATGCTTCACAGTTAATGTTTAAATATAATTAAATGTAAAAATTTCAAGTGCCTTGAATGAAGTAGCCAAAATCATTAATAATGTACCCTATTATCATAAAACTGAATCAAAATCATACAATTTAAAGAAAAGACATACTCTAGAGACAAAAGAAAAAGGACAATGTTACTGCCCATAGAAAGGAAAAAGTAACATGCATGAAAAATCACCTTTTCTTCTTCATTTATAGCCTTCGGTGCAGTCTTCCGCCAGTATCTGTCAACTCCATTCTTGAAGTAGAGCACACCCAACCAACGAACATTTACTTCCAAAGAGTGCTCCGAAAATATCTGAAGAAAAATTTTAAGGCTCTCATTACTAAAAACCTGCAATTGAACTTCCCTTCAAGCATATATATAAAACAAAATCACAAATTTCAAGTAATTTGTAATTTTCCTAATCATACAAATGAGTCCTTAAGATTTGAACTTCAGAAAAGGTGGAACAGCTATTAAAAGATAATGAGGTAGCAATACCTAGTGACAGGTAGTACAGGAAAACCCCCATCCACCTGTTAGTCCTGAAGACTAGTACTTTTGACTTATGGGATGGGACTTATGGTGTTGTATAGTTAGGAAAATTTCAAATCTCTTTTTAAAATTTGTGATTGATTCCTACACAAATGTAAACCAACGTCCTTTAAGGGTTGTTTCAGCTTCGCTGAATTATACTCTCATTCGTATAAGAATAATATAAAACCGAGTTCCAATTCATAAACATCTTTGGTCTGTGCTGATGTATTCCATGAGAGCTATTATGAGTATTCTATGAAAAAAATAAAGTAAACAGCATAAACTTGATAAATATCAATCGAGTTATAACTACTACATATACATGTGGAACTAACGACAAAAAAGTTATCTCTCATATACTGTACCTCAACAAGTGTGGAGTAAAAGCCTGGTTCAGTTTCCCACTCCTGAAGGCGTTCTTCGGCTGGTCTCAGGACTTCTGCATCCTGACTGGTTGCTAATCTTAGAGTTTCCAATACAAGTTCTTTTCCACCACTCATTTTTGATAATATTCCCCTTGCCCGTAATCAACTAAACTTTTTGACTGGAATGACGTACGAGACGACAATGTCCCCACAGAACTACTTTCCCAGAATTTGTGACACACGTGAAATCTACGGTAAGGATTTTCCTAATAGCTGCTAATGTAACAGTTATGTTGACCTCCTCATCAATGTAACAGGGTGATGGAAAGTTGAGTTCCTGCTTCACTACTAACGTTCCCGGACCAGGAAGTTGGGTCCCGATAACTGCTGACACCAAGGAGTTTAGATAAGCTCCGTGAACTACACAGTTTTCCAACTTTGAATCCCTACTAATGAACTCTTTATCTACATGTATTGGGTTTGTGTCTCCAGAGAGCTCAGCAAACTGCTGGACTTCCTTAAAGGTTATCTTTTTAGTCAAGGTTGCTGTGTCACCAACCTTCCAAGCCAAGGTTTGAGTTTGTCTCTTTCCAAAACTTTGAAGCAGTGGATGAAGCGAATGTATTTTGCGTAATTTGAGGAATAAAGACATAAGTTATAATACAAAAATAAAACAATTGACTTCGAGTACATTCAAACCATCAAAATCACAAAATTAAAAGGTTTCTTTGTCTACTGTATACTTGTATAAAAATATATATGCATGTCCTATATATATATAGCATATATATACTGTAAATTTATAATTAAACAATAATTAAGCAATGTAAATGCGCCCTCTTTAACTTTACATAAAAGGTAACTACTGGAAATAGGTGAAAAAACCTATAAATGTAGTACTTAATTAAAACAGTTACGGTAGGTCAACAATAACAACAGTTTTTTATTAACACACTATTCTATATCACTTATAATGTACACTGATGGCTTTCACATGTAAACCCCTTCTACCTCCAAGATTCCTAATACTGAATTCCAGCTTTAGTTGGATCTTCTTCCCTTACTGGATGATGATAATCGGACAAAAATATCTTGGCAAGGTTTCTGATGCGAGGATTGCTTTCCTCTGCCTTAACTGATATTAGTTTTACAACTTTATCACTTGTGATCTCTGGAATCACAGAAAAGAAAAAAAAAATGTTAGAATTACTGATAAAACAGGTTATGCGCTTTGTAAACCTCAATTTCATGGTTATTTTCAAATTCTATATTAACACAAGTTTGGCCATACAGTAATGATCAACAAATGAGTTTCGTAAAATATGAATTATAGGGGCTTTGAAATTTCCAAGTATTTACACATTACCATATATTAGAAATTAAAGCATGACAGTAATAAATCACTATCAAATTATAATTCTAAGACTAAATAAATTAAAAAAAAAAAACCATAATCTGACATTACCTAACTTAGACTGAGGCGTGACAAGGAACATCAATGAGGTAATAGATGAGATAACAGTGGACTCATCCTCTGACATCAAACATTCCGTCAAGAGATGCACACCACCATTTTGAAGGATATAAGACTTATTTTCAACATCTGAAAACGAGTCCATTTTATTAATGCTCTTCAGGCCAATACAACTCAAAGTAAAGTTTAAACAAAAAAATATTAATATGCAAATAAAGGACATATGGCAAAATTACTTTAAATGCAAATCTTAAATCAACTTTGACTTCTTTCAGATGGCATTATTTGCACATAAATTTCTCAACAATTTGAGCAAGCATTACACATTTTTAAGAGTTTGTATTTTTCCTAACTATAAAAACCTGTTTCCTTTAACCCTTTTACCCCCAAAGGACGTACTGGTACGTTTCACAAAACTCATCCCTTTACCCCCATGGACGTACCGGTACGTCCTTGCAAAAAACTGCTATTTACATTTTTTTTGCATATTTTTGATAATTTTTTGAGAAACTTCAGGCATTTTCCAAGAGAATGAGACCAACCTGACCTCTCCATAACGAAAATTAAGGCTGTTAGAGCAATTTAAAAAAAAAAAAACAGCAAAATGTGCTTGAACAAAAATAACCCCTGAGGGGTTAACGGTTGGAAAGTTCCAAATAGCCTGGGGGTAAAAGGGTTAATAGGAGTAAGTTTTCAGCAAAGCTGGAACTCGGCTGATAAAATTTACAATGAATGGGTGGTCGTTCCTGGCAGGTGGCGAGGAAGACAACACTTCCCCTTGATCACTGTAGCCACTTCGACCTTCACCTGGGACGCAGGGTGGACGAGGCAAGAAGTGTACAAAATACTTTTTAAAATTTTTTTATTTGTTCCTACACTGATACAAACCATAGTCTCTTAATATGAACATTATCCTGAGGAGAGAAGAACTTCCTAAAACAAAGCTGGCTGGTTAAAAATCCCAGAATGTCAAACACTCAGACCTGAAAAGGAGCAAGTGTTGACTCCAATCTGCCTCCTATCAACCTGAGAGAATACAGTAAGGTGATAGGCTAGATTTCTGTTTGGGAACAGTCGGTCACAGAACTTGAATCCTTACAAAGATATACTTTACATTCATATGTGCCAACAAGGGGATCAACTTTATGTGAGAGCTCTTCTTCAGAGTGAACAGTCGAACGTGCACATGAACCCAAGGCTTAACTTCATGTGAGGGCTAGTCTTCCAAGCATTCATGTGAGTGAGTGCCCTCGAGGAAGAGAATTTGAAGCTTTGCTTCGACTTCTTCCTCCTCCTCTTGCTGTATTCCACCCACTACGGCAATGGCCATTCATAACACTAATTACAAGGGGATGATTGCATAGTCATGCCCCTGCAAGAAGGGCACAAGGAATGGGGATTAACATTGATCCTACTTATAAAGGTGCTGCAATTATGGCCAAATGTCTACACGCTCTCCATTCCACATAAAAAGTAACCAAACACTGCAAAGTGAAAAAGAAAATTAAAATCTAACAGCCAAATTAAGAACACCGAGATCACATCTGTATGGCTCGGTGGCTAAAAATGTGGCTACTCTGTGTGTTGGAGAGGAGCTCCCACGCCCTATGCCAGTACTAACGACACCTTATTATAAATTTCACCTGCTGAGTTCCAGCTTTGCTGAAATCATACTCCTATTAAATGATGATGGTTTGTATCCCTGTAGGAACCCATTGCAATATACAAAAAGATGCACCTGTAGAAATTTATTTCAATAATATTAGAATAAAAACATTGAATTTACATGCAGGGGTTATGATATACAGTCTGGTGTACCGATGCTTACATAAATTGTGTAATTTAAAATAAATTACCAAACTTTTTTTATATAGTGGATAATAAATATATCTACTGATATGCTGCTAGTTCCCAATTAAAGATAAACCATACAAATGACAATCTTATGATTTTATAATAATGAACGTTACAAGTCAAACGTGTGGGTGTTGACTAATTTCTAAAGCTTTCTTTCCTATAGTGTGAGTAAATATGAATAGAAAACCTTACTTACCCAAACATAAATTACAAATTCCGGCTGCAGCAAATCTATGTAGAGTTACTGTCCCTTCAGAGAGATGGTGTAAAAAAATATCAATCACTTTGAGCCTTCGCAGCCACTGATAGTTGATGGGATCATAGGAAAAGTTTGCTAAATTAGCAAGAACTTGTTCTTTAGCTTCTGAAAAAGAAAAGAGCATGAAAAAAAATTATGTAAAGCAATCCAGTACAGTACAATAATGTGCATAAATTATTAAAATATTTTTGAAACTCCAGTACAGTAATATAACGAACATACTATTTTGATTTCTTACAAGAGACCACAAAGATTAACAATACAGGATCCACGATTTTACACAAATGACAATAGCCCGTAAAACAGGGTACTTGCCCCTTAAAGCTCAACCAACAGCACCACCACCCACTTGGTTACTTTCTTCATATTAACATTAAAGTTGGCTTCAATACATAATATTTATTTATAAGTCCTCAGTACTTTATAAATGATAATTCATGTCTGCCCAAGTACTTTACAAATAACAATCCACGTCTGCCCTTGCTCCGATCCCCTGGGAATAAGCATTACAGGAGAATCCATAACGAGGCCCAAAGTGCACACACAAACACACAACCTCAGGATATAATAAATACGAGCCAAACTGAGAGCATGTGTCAGGGGTCAAAATCTGAGGAAAGCTTGCGCAATCAGGTGTGTACAGTACTCATAGTCATGAGCCCATGTGGGGAGTCTCAGTTCTTGTACAATTTTTATTGTCCTCTACAGTGAGAAGTTCTTGCTGATTCTCATCTTAGGATGATATAAGGGTACATTTTCAAACAGCAGGTGAGGGAGGAACCTTAGGAGAGCTGACGCCTTCCTTGACAAGCTTCAGATACAGTGGCGATTGCAATAACGAGGAACTCTCTTTTTCACGAAGAGGTCAAAGGAATATGGCTGGGAGTCAAGGGAGGAAGAGGGCATTTCCTTCCCTTAGATGTCTAATCAGAAGGCGAAGACGGGAGAGCAGAATAAGAATTTGTCCTTGAAGTGTCAATGTCTTGCAAAAGCCTTTCTGTCGACAGAATGCCCTCTAGGCCTAAGGAAGGTCACAGCATCCTTAGGGTTCACTCCAAGGAGAAGGAACACCTGCTTCTCTAGGGAAAGAAGATTAAGTCGTTTTACTCTAGGCTTGTCTGAAGGTCAATTCAATGTCACTGTCCTTTTTTACCTTCCCCTCGGAAAAAGCCAGAATAACAGGTGAGAGGGGGAGAGGTCCAGCGGATTTGTTAGATTTTGAGGAAGACCCGAAAGATCTCACTTTGACTTCTTCCTCTTCCTGCCGTACTCTTTCCACTGGGGAAACGACCATTCCTTAGTGTGATGACTGCAGGCAGTCATGAACCCTGCAAGAAGGGCACAAAAAAGGGGGATTCATAGACATCCTGCACATGAATGTTCTACACCTACTGCTGGGAACCCCTAGGCAGGATCACATTCCTACACATGGTTTTTCCATTCACTGTACTGCAAACATTGTAAGGAGAAAAATGTTATTTTGATTATAAAATAAATTTTTGAATATACTTACCCGGTGATTATATAGCTGCAACTCTGTTGCTCGACAGACAACTCTACGGAAAAACTCGCCAGCGATCGCTACACAGGTTGCGGGTGTGCCCAACAGCGCCATCTGTCGACCAGATACCCAGCTCTCATGTAAACAAAGACTCAATTTTCTCCTCGTCCCACTGCGTCTCTATTGGGGAGGAAGGGAGGGTCATTTAATTTATAATCACCGGGTAAGTATATTCAAAAATTTATTTTATAATCAAAATAACATTTTTCAATATTTAACTTAGCCGGTGATTATATAGCTGATTCACACCCAGGATGGTGGGTAGAGACCAGTAATATATGTTTACACTTTTATGAGCTAAGAGTTTTTTATTTCATTTTAGAAGTTATTAAAATAACAAAAACAAAATAAATAGGTACCTGGTAAGGAAGTCGACTTGAACAATTACTCTGCCTTTTAAGTACGTCTTCCTTACGGAGCCTCGCGATCCTCTTAGGATGCTGATCGACCCCTAGGATCTGAAGTATCAAGGGTTGCAACCCATACAACAGGACCTCATCAAACCCCTAATCTAGGCGCTCTCAAGAAATGACTTTGACCACCCGCCAAATCAACCAGGATGCGAAAGGCTTCTTAGCCTTCCGGACAACCCAAAAAACAACATTAAAAACATTTCAAGAGAAAGATTAAAAGGGTATGGAATTAGGGAATTGTAGTGGTTGAGCCCTCACCCACTACTGCACTCGCTGCTACGAATGGTCCCAGTGTGTAGCAGTCCTCGTAAAGAGACTGGACATCCTTTAGATAAAAAGACGCAAACACTGACTTGCTTCTCCAATAGGTTGCGTCCATTATACTTCGCAGAGATCTATTTTGCTTAAAGGCCACGGAAGTTGCGACAGCTCTAACTTCGTGTGTCCTCACCTTAAGCAATGCTTGGTCTTCCTCACTCAGATGTGAATGAGCTTCTCGTATTAACAGTCTGATAAAGTAGGATAAAGCATTCTTTGACATAAGCAAAGATGGTTTCTTAACTGAACACCATAAAGCTTCAGATTGGCCTCGTAAAGGTTTAGTTCGCTTTAAATAGAACTTAAGAGCTCTCACAGGGCATAAGACTCTTTCTAGTTCATTGCCTACAATATTCGATAAGCTGGGAATATCGAACGATTTCGGCCAAGGTCGAGAAGGCAGCTCATTTTTGGCTAGAAAACCAAGTTGTAGCGAACATGTAGCTTTTTCTGACGAAAATCCGATGTTCTTGCTGAAGGCATGAATCTCACTGACTCTTTTAGCTGTGGCTAAGCATACCAGGAAAAGTGTCTTTAAAGTGAGATCTTTCAGGGAGGCTGATTGTAGCGGCTCAAACCTGTCTGACATGAGGAATCTTAGTACCACGTCTAAATTCCAACCAGGTGTAACCAAAAGACGCTCCTTCGTGGTCTCAAAAGACTTAAGGAGGTCCTGAAGATCTTTATTGTTGGAAAGATCTAAGCCTCTATGCCGGAAGACCGATGCCAACATGCTTCTGTAGCCCTTGATAGTGGGAGCTGAAAGGGATCGTCCTTTTCTCAGGTATAAGAGAAAGTCAGCTATTTGAGCTACAGAGGTACTGGTCGAGGATACAGAGACTGACTTGCACCCGTTTCGGAAGATTTCCCACTTCGATTGGTAGACTCTAAGGGTGGATGCTCTCCTTGCTCTAGCAATCGCACTGGCTGCCTCCTTCGAAAAGCCTCTAGCTCTCGAGAGTCTTTCGATAGTCTGAAGGCAGTCAGACGAAGAGCGTGGAGGCTTTGGTGTACCTTCTTTACGTGTGGCTGACGTAGAAGGTCCACCCTTAGAGGAAGACTTCTGGGAACGTCTACTAGCCATCGAAGTACCTCGGTGAACCATTCTCTCGCGGGCCAGAGGGGAGCAACTAGCATCAACCTTGTCCCTTCGTGAGAGGCGAACTTCTGCAGTACCTTGTTGACAATCTTGAACGGTGGGAATGCGTATAGATCTAGATGTGACCAATCTAGGAGAAAGGCATCTATATGTATTGCTGCTGGGTCTGGGACTGGTGAGCAATATATTGGGAGCCTCTTGGTCAGCGAGGTTGCAAAGAGATCTATGGTTGGTTGGCCCCAAGTGGCCCAAAGTCTCTTGCATACATCCTTGTGGAGGGTCCATTCTGTTGGAATTACTTGCCCTTTCCGACTGAGACAATCTGCCATGACATTCAAGTTGCCTTGGATGAACCTCGTTACTAGTGTTATGTCTTGACCTTTTGACCAGATGAGCAGGTCCCTTGCGATCTCGTACAACGTCAGTGAGTGGGTCCCTCCTTGCTTGGAGATGTACGCCAAGGCAATGGTGTTGTCCGAGTTCACTTCCACCACTTTGCCTCGAAGGAGAGACCTGAAGCTTTTCAAGGCCAGATGTACTGCCAGCAGCTCCTTGCAGTTGATATGCATGATCCTTTGAGTCGAGTTCCACAGTCCTGAACATTCCCGACCGTCTAATGTCGCGCCCCAGCCTACGTCCGATGCGTCCGAGAAGAGAACGTGGTTGGGAGTCTGAACAGCCAGGGGAAGACCCTCTCTTAGGTTGATACTGTCCTTCCACCAAGTCAGACAAGACTTCATCTTTTCGGAAATGGGGATCGAGACCGCTTCTAGCGTCTTGTCCTTTTTCCAGTGAAAAGCTAGATGGTATTGAAGAGGACGGAGGTGTAGTCTTCCTAATGACACAAATTGTTCCAGGGATGATAGCGTCCCTACCAGACTCATCCACTGCCTGACTGAGCAGTGTTCCTTCTTCAGCATGTTCTGGATGCATAACTGGGCTTGGCTTATTCTGGGGGCCGACGGAAAAGCCCGAAAAGCTAGACTGTGAATCTCCATCCCTAAATACACAATAGTTTGGGATGGGACCAGTTGCGACTTTTCCATATTGACAAGGAGACCCAATTCCTTGGTCAGATCTAGAGTCCACTTTAGATCCTTCAGACAGCGACGACTGGAAGAGGCTCTGAGAAGCCAGTCGTCCAAATAAAGGGAGGCTCGGATGTCCGATAAATGGAGGAATTTGGCTACATTCCTCATCAGCCTCGTAAACACAAGAGGTGCTGTGCTTAGGCCAAAGCACAGGGCCCGAAACTGGTAGACCACCTTTTCGAAAACGAATCTCAGAAAAGGTTGGGAGTCCGGGTGGATGGGGACGTGGAAGTAGGCGTCCCTTAGGTCTAACGAGACCATCCAGTCTTCCCTTCTGACCGCTGCTAAGACTGACTTTGTGGTCTCCATGGAGAACGTCTGCTTTGTGACAAAGACATTCAGAGCACTGACGTCTAGCACCGGCCTCCACCCTCCTGTCTTCTTTGAAACCAAGAAGAGGCGGTTGTAGAATCCCGGAGATTGAAGGTCCGAGACTTTGACCACCGCTCCCTTCTCTAGCAAAAGAGACACTTCCCGTTTCAAGGCTCGTCTCTTGTCTTCCTCTCTGTACCTGGGAGAGAGATCGATGGGAGACGTTGCTAGAGGGGGTTTCTGTACAAAAGGGATCTTGTACCCCTCTCTGAGCAACTTCACAGATTGTGCATCTGCGCCTCTCTTCTCCCAGGTCTGCCAGAAGTTCTTGAGTCTGGTTCCCACTGCTGTCTGAAGATGCGGGCAGTCAGACTCTGCCCTTATAGGACTTGGATCCTTTCTTCTTCCCTCGCTTCCCTTCGGCACGAGCACCTCCTCTGCTGGAGGCTCTGCCACGAAAGGGCGGAATAAATCGAGACGCTGGAGTGTCCATCCTTGGTCTAGCTGACAAGGTAGGCAAAGGGGGAGCTTTGCGAGCTGAGGACGCAACAAGATCGTGAGTGTCCTTCTGCACTAACGAAGCGGCTATTTCCTTAATCAGGACTTCTGGAAAAAGGCACTTGGAAAGAGGAGCAAAGAGAAGCTCAGATCTCTGGCACGGTGTAACTCCAGCAGAAAGGAATGAGCAGAGATTTTCTCGCTTTTTTAGGACTCCGGACACAAATGATGCAGCAAGCTCATTAGACCCATCACGTACGGCCTTGTCCATGCAGGACATAATGAGCAAGGAAGTCTCTTTATCTGTCGAAGAGATCTTCCTGCTTAGGGCTCCTAGACACCAGTCTAAGAAGTTAAAAACTTCAAAGGCCCTAAAGATTCCTTTCAAAAGGTGGTCCAGGTCCGATGATGACCAACATATCTTTGAGCGTCTCATGGCAAGGCGGCGGGGAGAGTCTACAAGACTTGAGAAGTCGCCCTGGGCAGAGGCAGGAACTCCCAAGCCGAGAACTTCTCCCGTGGCATACCAGACGCTCGATCTAGAAGAGAGTCTAGCAGGGGGAAAAGCAAAGGCTGTCTTCCCTAAGCTCTTCTTGGACTGCAACCATTCTCCTATCACCCGCAAAGCTCTCTTGGACGAGCGTGCGAGGACGAGTCTAGTAAAGGCAGGAGTGGTAGACGGCATGCCTAAAACAAACTCTGAAGGCGGAGAACGAGGAGCCACAGAAACAAACTGGTCAGGAAACAGCTCTTTGAAAATGGCTAAAACTTTTCTAAAGTCCAAAGAGGGTTGAGTAGACTTAGGCTCGTCCAATTCTGATTGTGGTTCATCTATATGTGCAGCAACATCATCATCAGAAAGTTCCTCATCCGACAACTGATGAGGAAACGGCAACGGAGTGGGTAACGGCTGGTTCGCTGAGTCCGGTCGCACTGGTGCATGCGTGACTGAGCCGGACGCAACGTCATGGAACTGCTGCCCAGTCTGTGAGCTGGCAACAACCATGGTAGCGCGTGGACGCACAGCGTCTACCCCAGACTGTCTAGACTGATGGGGTTGCGCAGTGGAAACCACACTGGGTTGCGGAGGTTGACGCACCGCGTCAAAACAAGGCAACTCTGACGGTTGTTGAACATCCAGAACGTCAACGGCAACCTCCGTGCGTCGCTTAACGTCAACATGCGGCTGGCAGATCACACTGGAACGCATGGGTGGAGGAACTCTCTCAACTGGAGTGCGTGAGAAGGTTACCTCAGCGTCCACAGGACGCACAACCGATCGCGTGGAGGGTTGTAGGCTAGGTACTGCACTAGCTGGTACGGCAGCAACCTTCTCCGCACGTAAGTCCTGCATCAGAGACGTAAGTTTAGACTGCCTGTCTTGCAGTAGAGACCACTTAGGGTCTACAGGAGCAGGTGCGGCGACAGACGGTGTTACTGTCTGAAGCGGTACCGCTTTGCCTCTCTTAGGCGGTGAGCAGTCATCGGATGACGGCAACGAGTCCGAACTGACCCAGTGGCTACAACCGGGCCGTTGGACTTGTGCTGAAGGGACCGATTTACGTTTTAACGGTCGCGAGACCTTGGTCCAAAGTTTCTTGCGAGAAACACCTTCAGAAGACGAGGTATAAATGGGCTCTCTCGTCTTAGGTAGGTAGGAGCGATCTTGGGTAGATACGCCCGATACCACGGAGGGAACGTCTGTTCGCTGATTAAAGCCTCTCGAACCCATGCGTCGTACGACATTGCTTCTCCCCTGGACTTGGGAGCTTGCAAGAGGTCCCGGACTAGGAGGACGACAGGCACGAACAGACGAACCCTCAAGCGCAACACTGTCCACAACACTATCACTTGGCACTTTAGCACTTCCCACTGCACTTTGGCACTTAAGCTCCTTCACATCCGCCATGAGCTGATTACGGTCACTAGCAAGGGACTCAACTCTCTCACCCAGAGCCTGGATGGCACGCATCATATCAGCCATCGATGGTTCCTGAGTGCCAGGAGGGGGGTTAGGAGCAACCACTACAGGGGAAGGAATAGGTTGTGGGGCATGAGGAGAGGATATGTCAATAGAACGAGAAGAACTTCTCCTAACTCTCTCTCTCTCTAGCCTACGTGTGTACTTTTGAAATTCGATAAAATCGAATTCCGAAAGGCCAACGCACTCCTCACACCGATCTTCCAATTGACAGGTTTTATCCCGACAATTGGAACAAACAGTGTGAGGGTCGATAGAAGCCTTCGGAAGACGCCTAGAACAGTCCCTAGCATTGCATTTCCTAAATTTGGGGACTTGTGAAGGGTCAGCCATTTTGAACTGGTCAAGGGAAATTCCAAAAAACGATCAAAAAGTCATCAACAAAGAATCCGATATCAAAAAGAGTTCAAGGATTTGTGTGAAGAAAAACCCTGCACAGCGAAAGCTCAAAACTAGAATATAGTACTTCACCAATTAGATGTGAAAAACTCCAGTTTAGCAACAGCGAGTAAAGTACGTCTTGTCGACACCTCGACAGAGAGAAAATTGAGTCTTTGTTTACATGAGAGCTGGGTATCTGGTCGACAGATGGCGCTGTTGGGCACACCCGCAACCTGTGTAGCGATCGCTGGCGAGTTTTTCCGTAGAGTTGTCTGTCGAGCAACAGAGTTGCAGCTATATAATCACCGGCTAAGTTAAATATTGAAAAAGACTAAAGCAGCCAAGTTAAGAACAACAAGAGTACGTAGCCTACATACAGTACTGCTTTGCAGCTGAAGTCAATGTGGCTACTACGTGAAGTGGCTAGGGGGCGAGGTTCCCCGCTACCTGCCAGTAACTACCGACATCTAGTTATAATTTTGAACAGCCGAGTTCATGTAGGAACAAATGAGCGAATTTAGCATACACTCAAATTTTAAAGGAAATTATGTTTGGTTGCTGCATGAAAAATCAAGACATAAAGGGAAGCAAGAAAAGTTACCATTATTTTATATCTTGAAACTAAAACATTTTCTTTTTCATACATGTAGTTTACTATCTAGAGCAACATATTACAATATCCTGTGATATAATCAAAGAAACCTCTTATCAGATGCTTCAAGAGTCTGACCTGACAAATAACATACCCTATAACTTATTTACACTTGACCATCCAAGATATTCCATAGCCAACTCTAATTCCAAACACAATAATTACAGAGCCTAAAAGGAGATGTCCATTACAATTACCATTCTATTTCAGGTATATCTGCAAAATGCATCAAACCAAATAATAAAAACCACTAAAATAATGATGATAAACAAAGACATCTGAGGTAAAATTTGCAATTCAGTACATACCTGAACTTTCAGTGTTAGAAAACTCTTCAACGAGCTCCTTCAAATATTGAAACCTATCGACTCCCTTTTTCCCAGATCGTTTCTGTAGCCGCTCATAGCTGCTGAACATAATGTAGATCTGAAAATTGACAAGTTATAGCAAGGACATTTAAAAGACAGTATTTGACATTAAAACAAACTTATATTCAAAATTTATGGAGTTGTTTAAAAGTACAATTTGACCTATCGAAAGCTATACATGATTACCAAGATTTAAGTAACAAAATCAAAATTTAAAAAGTAATTTGTACTTGTCCTACCAATACGAACCGAGTCCTTTAATAGGAGTACTATCTTGGTAAAGCTGGAACCTCAACTGTTAAGATTTTATACTAGAACTGAAGTTCTGATTCAGCTAGGAGGTGAAACGGACCCTTTGATGGTGATATCCGGAAAGTAAGAAGCCTTCTGCTAAATAAAAAAATTAAGAATCACTGATCTCACTCCAACCCCTTGGTGATTAAGTGCATCTAGAAGAATATTCCCAGAGATGGAATGGATCTGCATACAATATATAATACACTGTCAGCTGCCCATGGTATAACTGCTTACCTAATAGCCAAAATAGGTCTGTGAAACAGAACAACTTTGCTTGTGGACATAATCACGTGAGGGGATTGTCACTCACCACTACCAGGACTTAAACCTGTTGAGAAGATTACAGAAGCATTGTTTGGACTCCCAGTAAGTTACAAATAGATGTTTACTTCCACAAACCACTTCCTGAGGTGTTCGCGTATTTCGAGTGTGTCCAACATCCTTGTATCCATCCAATAGCACCCTGGAGGTGGGGTTCGAGTGAAACACCTATGGACGGAAAATCGTCACGCAGCCGCTTCCCTATTCCTACTGAAAACAGAAGGGAGGTCACTGTTTGCTTCCCAGTGATGCTTTCAGCAAATCTGGAGCAACAATGGTGTGGGAACTTGGTAGACTGAGTTCACCATGACGAGGAAGTTACGGGGGCGTTTCATCAAGCCGAAAGATCTTGGTCTTGTTGGGACAACTGTGCTTTCTCTTCATTTACTGACTAAGTATTATCACCGTAATCTGGTCCTTGTTGCTACCTAGTAATGTGACTGGGTTTCAAAAATATCATTCTCTGATCATTGTAAAAGGGGAGTAAGCTGTCTATCCTGGAACTTTGCCTCTACAGGGGTCAGAACAAGTAATAATTGAGAAAAAAAAAGTCCAGACATCACAAATGGTAAAGTATTAGACAGGTGGGCATGAACGCTCGTGGCGAAGGCTCCCTGAAGCTCTGGTTGTGAACTGAAATCCAAGCATAGAGGCGGAGATAAAAACAAGGCGTGAAGGCTAGGTAAAGTATCACATGTATGCGTATCCTTCAGGTTCACCGAGCGTGAGAAGTCTTTCCTGCTAGCAAATTGTACGGCACTTGCCATTCTTTGATGAGAAACTATATCCTTCGAATGGAGAGGCTGATTTCCAGTAATTACCTGACCTTCCACAAAAAATTTTACCTTAAAACCAGGAAAACCAATAGGAAGACTTCGGATGAGTCAGTCCCTTTCCCTCGAGTTCCTTCAAGAACTGAAGGCCTGTTGGTAAGGGCTGCAGAGTCAGAGGTTCTTGCCCTCTGTCTGAATGGCAATGTTAAGCTCTGGGGCTATACCGAAGTATCTGTCAGACTCTAACCTATGATCTACAAGAAACAGTTTCCTGACAGAAGACTGGGTTCCAGAAAGAAATGTGCCCAAGTCCAAGACTACATTCATTATCATCACAACCATCACAGAATCAAAAGACAATGGTGATGGAGTTACAGAGGCCTCTTAGGGAATGTCTCCAGGCAAGTGAGACGAAGATAGCTGCCAACGACTTGGCCCATACTAATCATGCTCAGTCCTGTAGGAGACCCGTCAGCGGTAGATGGAAATTGAGCTCCCATGCCTGGTACTGTACCATAACCCCTGGCAGAGATTTCGGTCAATGTCTCATGAGATTTGATCCAATTGTTTGTCCATTGCCTCAATGAATTCCTTCTTCCACCACGTTAACACTTTTGCCTCACTGGAAAGCTGCCCACTGCAGCTCATTCCTCTGAATAGCAGGAAAGAAGTCGAACATCCAGGAAGGGGTAAAAAGGCCTGCACCCTTCATCCCTGCTCGTGGAGCTTATGCTCGTTCTCTTCAGAACAGAGCATAAGTAGTGTGTGCCAGTGCGTGTGTTCGTGATAACTGAAACATGACAAATTTGTAAGTACCAGTACTTTGTATTTTTTCTAATGATACAAAACTGTAGCTATTTATACTATTTATAGGGGTACTACTTTCGGTGAAGTTGAAAGGACAAGCCATTAGATTTTTGGAGAGGGTTAACCACCCATACTGTGTTAGTGGGGGGTAGTAGCTACTCCTATCACTCACACAACTGTGACTGTAACTCAATTTGCTTAGAAGTAGACCTTCAATGGAGACAGGGTTGGATTGTATGTATGTATAAATAGCTACAGGTTTGTATCATCAGGAAAATACATATCACTTCAAAATTTGTCATTTGTTCCGTAACTAAAATACAAACGAATGCTACTTATAGGGGTTGACTCACCCATTAGGCTGGCGGACGTCCCTGCCAATCTGGCTTTACCTGGGGACTCCTCTTCATGAGAGTTGGAATCCCTAACATCTCGCTAAACCCTGCTAAGAGGAAATGTCCACTCCTTTCAGTTTAAAGGCGAGACTCTCTAGAGAGATCTCCTTTATTAATTCCTCTAAGGAATGATGTAGAGGAAGAGCTGGAAGAGCCTTGTCAAGAACCTCTTCTCTGCTGGACACCTCGAGGTGGGAGGAGTTTCGAGGACGAGCCTGAGCGAAGGGAGCTGTCACATATAGAATAATTAAAATAAAAATAAAAGTATCAGTGGGGTTAGTTCAAGTTACAGGATGTAGGGTAATGGTTGCTGGCCTATACCTCATCTCCAAGATTCCTGGGTATTGTACTCTCTCAAAAGCCACCGGGCCTGAAGACAGAGTTGCACCAATATAAACTGTTGGCATTCTTTTACTTCCCAGGTCAAAGCATGAGAGAGGTTGGACAAAAGCTGGGGCACCCTAGATTGCAGCTGCCACATAGCAAAAGGATACCACCTACAGTATCTCCTAGTGGAAGCACCTGACACACAGAGACAGGTGCCATAAAAACTCACCCTTGGAAGGAGAGTGGGGGCAGTTGGGCGCGGGAGAAGGTCGTGTGCCCTTGTCGCCACTGGGCGACCATAACGCCCAAACGACACTCCACTAAGTTGCGATCGTAGTATAGACATTCAATGTGTGCCCCTCCCTCTTCCTTGACTTGGATAGAAATTAAGATTGAAATGTTTAGTTAATAAGTCAGATTTGGGACTTGAGATAAATTGCTATTCTACTGATGGAAGCAGATTAACTGTAACTTGCTCTAAGTACGTTATTCCCGAGTATGTAACAAGTTAATTACCATTGTATTGAACCCATTAAATCAATTGAAAGTCAGCGAGAAACCTGCATTCCTTCTGTTATGTAATCCCATGATTTAGAGTTCTATTTCACTAGCCTTGAAGAAGATTTATGCTCCTTTTTGTTGTGAAAATCAGCTTAGACAATAAATCCTCTTACGATGTAAAAAATCATCTAATTCACTGCCTCTCATCATTTATTATTATTTAAATGCCCACCACCCCTGGGGGAGAGAGCTCAAGGAGTCAGAAAGCTGGGCAGAAACCTTCTGCCGGGCACTCTTCAGTCCCTGGTAATAGGGCAGGGCTGCGCTGGACTTGGCAGGCTTCCGAGTACCATAGGCAAGGTCCAAGACCGTGTGTGTCCTTCCCCTCTTGAGGAGCCATCGCCTTGTCTACCAACCCATTGGGGGCCCTCATGCAAGTTAAGACCCCCCAGAAGACGTGCTCTTACTCATTCTGCTCCGCTTCTGAAGAAGGCCTGGCAGCTGGATTGATGTCTTCCATCCAGGAGACATCCCCTCGGGGTGGGTCGTGGTCATCGTTGATAGTCGGAAGTCGATTGCCTGACCACCTTTGTGGGTCTCATCATCCTCGAAGAGGATTTAGGCAGGGTCTTTGGACTCCTTCCCCGGAGGGAAGAAAGTCCCTAAGACAGAAGGGCTAGATGGCACAACCCTCTGCAGGACAGCCGTAGGGGGAGGGATTGTACCCTCCACAGGTCTGGAGACTATCCTACGCTCTCGGGGGGACCTCTTCGATGGTAGAAGGCTGGAACGAGTCATAATATAGAGACTCTTCCCTATGCAAGGAGTCAACTCGAGTCGATGGACGTGTAGCCAGAGGGCAAGGTGGAGCGGGCATGAAAACAATCGACCTTCCCTTGGATGTCCTGACAGGGGTCAGCTTGACCCTAGATGAGGTTACTTCGTCAGGGGCTTCTCTCTTCCGCTACAGGGGAGAGGTAGAAACCTTAGTCTCATGCTGGGAAGGAACCATGGATCCACGCCTTGGATCCGAAGATGGATCCAGAGGGATCCTGGGAGTCTTCGAAGATAGAGCTGTAGCCATGCCCAAAGCAAAAGCCTGGCTAACAGCTCTAACCAAGGCTCCGAACCATGGTTCTTGTCCAATAGTGGTGCTGTCGGAAAGTTCCCCTGAAGGGAACAACAAAGAAGGCATCCGCAAAGGAGTCCTATCTGCTGTCAGGACTGTCTTCAAGGAAGGCTGCTGTACGGCAGTCTCTTTCCCATAAAACGGGACCGGCCGTGATGGGGGAATCTTCGGGATCTTAAATTCCTGAAGTCTACTCTTTTCTGCTCTCCGCTGCGAACACGATGGTCTGCGTTTGAGGGGAGGTGAATAAGGTGAAGGTGAACAATGAGGAGACTTATGAGTCTCTGGCTGGGGCTCTCGAGCTTGAGGAGGAGAAGACCTAACAAGTTTCTCTTCCCGAGAGCGGCGTCTCACTTTAGAGCGTTGTTGTTCAGGCGAACGCAGGCGACAGCCGGGAGATGGTTCCTACTGATGATGTGCTGTGGCCGCGAGGTCACAAGAAGCTGTCTGCCTGTGAGAAGAGGCTTGTCGGTCGTCAGAGGGTCATCTAGGCGATCAGTGGGATGGCAAACAACGATCAGCAAGAGGCTGGTGTCGTTTAACATCATCTTTGGTGGAGTGACGAGTCGTTGGGGAACGACGAGAGGGTTGAGACACAGCTGACGATTGTTGACATGTGCTGACGAGATGGCGAATCGTAGGCTGCTGACGGACAAAGAGTCGGCGATCAGTGAGAGGGTGACTGGCGAGCCGCAGGCTGTCATGAGGGGTTGTGACCCTTAGAAAAGGAGTCAGCAGCAAGAGAATATTGCGAGCAGATCTTAGTCGGCGAACGACGAGCAGCGTCTCGGTAACGAGTCGTCTAACAGACAGGAAGGCTGGAATTGGCCGGCGAACCACAAACCAAAGGAGAGGCAGGATAGTCTGTCGACCGCTGCAGGGGAGGCGAACGACGAGACTGCGGCAAATCCGGGGAAACGGGCAAGGGTAGGGAACCAGGAGAACTTGTAGAAGGCAGATAGCCAAAAGGGATCACTCTGAAGACGACACTGGAGTCGAACAGACGTCTTTTCACCGAAGGTGAAGGAGGACATCTGAGGTGAAGAGGAGGGAGAGCCTCTGCAGGGGAGGGTTGACCAGCATACCGATCATCCTCAGGCCTCCGAAGAGGAGTCTTTATGGGTGGTCTTTTTTTGTGAAGTAGAGATGATCACCTGCAAGAGAGACATGCCTTGGACTTTGCTCCACCCCCGAAGGATAGTCGGAGATGGGGCGAGCATATTCCTCAGCAGCGGTGGACGTTCCAGAGGAAGAGGCAGAAACGGAGTCAATGGGCTGGGCAGCAGAAGACTCCTCAGGCACAACAGGGTCGATACTGAGAAGGGCCAACAGTTTGACCTCCGAAGCAGAAGACCACTGCATCTCCTCACCTAGCTGAAGGAGCTGCACCAACACCTCCTTGGAAGGCGGAACTGAAAATCCCACGGCCAACACGGAAAAAGGCAAGAAATAGATAAGAACTCCCCCCCGGGGGGAAAGACAAGGCCGCTTTGCTAGGGGAAGCAATACTGTGTCTCAAGAACTGGAGGAAGCTGGCCGAGAAGAAGCTTCGGAGGAAGGTCAGGGGGCAGAAGCTTTGGGTTTCTTCTGCTTCGAAGATTTCCAAGGAGAAGAATCCCTTCTAGACTTCTTTTGCTCTTGCCTAAACCTCGCCCACTGCGAGGCAGACCTTTCCTGACACTCAACACACTTATTATCCTAGTGGATAATGAGTGGAATCCTTAACCGTGCCCCTGCAAGCCAAAGACAATCGGTGATGGTCGGTGTCCAATGCGGACATAAACGTCCCGCAGGAGAGGCCTTCGGACCCAGGGCAGGAGCAAAAACACAAAATGAAAAGAAAAAGCACAAAAAGATTAATAATGGCAGTCCAAATTGGAGAAGAGGAAGTGCGGTAACTAGCGTTCTCCATCTGAGCCAAAAACAAAGTGAGTTACAAGCACAGGTGAACGACTGAGAGGGGTAGCTATTATTCCCCACAACCCCCCCCCCCCCCCGGGTAACTAGCAGTATGGGTAGTTAACCCTGGCTAAAAATCTAATGGCTCGTCCTTTCAGCTTCGCCGAAAGTAATACCGTTGGTTTGCATTCCAGTTACAGAACAACTAAGCCCTGGGAGCTAGTGCTTGTTCTCATAAGAACCCACAGTTAGTCCTCGTTATCCTGAGAACCACGCATTCTGAGCTGGTGCTTGTTCTTGTGAGAACCGAGCACCCAAAGCAAGTGCCTGGTCTTGTGAGAACCAAGTATCTGGTATCTGGATTTGGTGCTTGTTTTCTTGAGAAACAAGTCCTAGAATCTAGTGTATTTATTCATTCTCTTGAGTTAAACACAGGCGAGACCCTCTCCAGTACGGCGATTGGTCTAAATGGGAAGACCTGGTGATGGTACATATCCTACCGTTTAATAAACTAGGCAAGGGCATACTAGCAAGTCTACCCTTCCTGGAGGAGAGAGTCCTAGTAATGCCATTTTTCTCCAGGTGAGCAGCACTGGGTGATCAAATACCTGTCCTAAGCTGGGGGGGAGAGATCCTCATTAACACCTGTTCAAGCATGCTATGACATCCCAGTTCTTGTATATGTGACAGGAAAGACTGAAATGAGAAGCGGCCAGATCCAATCATAAACACGCATTTCTTTATGGAAAATTCAGTCGGGAATCAGTCTTTGAGTTTGGGCATTGGCCGGTAAAGAAAAACTAAGTACAGTAATGCCTACGGAACATCCCAAGGTAGGACTGACAAGGGCGAATATCCCTCCAGACCAGCAGTGCTCGTGCCCAGTCCCACACGGAACTAATCACCTGGATAAGATTGTAGGCTCCTTCGCTGTGTACCAAAACGTTTGGTACAGCACTGCTCCTCCCACGAAACCTGGCAGAGAAATCAGGTGAGTCTTGCAAGACTCTGCCAAAGGTGTTGGGAAGGAACAGGCAAGCTAGTTACCTGGGAGAGTAGAGCAGCCCCTTTATCCCCAGACTTGAAACATAACTACAGTATTACCTAAGAAAGAGTGTAAGTTTCTGCTTGCATGATTTCTGATTGTGACTAACAATCGCGGCAGTCGATAGCGTGAGTCCCGATCGTGGGCAGTGATAGAATGATTCCTGATCACAGGCAGCGATAGCATGATTCCCAATTGCAAGCAACTATAACATAATTCCTTCCCAATGGCGCAGGTGACCGCATAATGTACTTGTAATCTGAGAAGTGATCACCAAAGCAATATCATGGCTCCGATAATGAGCAGCAATTGCATACTTTCCGATCATAGCCAGCTACCTCATAGTGGTTGCCAGTCACATGCCTGTTTACACCTCTTTAAAGTTTTAACTGCCGTGTTCCAACTCCACTATACAGGTATCCATTTTCCTATAGTAAAAGACGATGTTTTGTAATTGTGCTGGAACAATTCCCATTTGGGTGAAAATTACAGCAAGTACTGTACTGTATCATAGTTACCTTAATTGGTTGAAAACGTTTGGTAATTATCAAATAATCAAAAGATCCATACTCTTTACATGGAAAATTAACAAATCACTCACCATCCAACCATTTCTCGACTAAAGTTTAAGCAACTTTGGTTGGAAAAAATTAAATTACCATATTGTAGCCACCAATAAAATCACAGTTAATACGGTATACGATAAATTAATTTCTAGCGAAACTCAAATTCGCTATAAGAAAGTGACGAGTGTGGCTAGTTTGGCCTTTTTCCTCCTTGTATGACTAATCAGGGCTGGAGCATAACTTACGATTTGGTTATTTGCATTCGCTTTTTCTGCTATTCTATTTTTTGTATGACGTAACCATTATCTGTGTTTTTACCAAATAAAGAGCTTCCAGATATTTGTGCCTAAGTTCCCAGATGTTATTTATAAGAGACTTTTTTTTTTTTCACCTCCACTTCAGTTCCAGAGATGTCTTTCAGAGGAGTTCATTATGTTTAGAAATTTAGTGTAGTTTCATCTATTTCAGTAATTTATCCTGTAATAAATGCTGTCTACTCAGTATACTATATATCTATTGTTGCTCATCTTTAGGAAAAAAAATCCTTGAAATAATGAACCACGTAACTGGCGTACAAAACTCATCATCTACCGCTTGCCAAAACAGATGAGCAATGAGGTTACATTTATTAGTGAGCAAAGCAAGCCATGGTGGAGCAAAAATCAGGTGATTATGATACCTTATTAGTATCCAACGGAGATGGCGTGTAAGGCACATACACATAACGCTTTCCTGAACAGAGGAGCAGTGAGATTATGTTTATTTGCGAGAGGAGCGAGGCACGGCGGAGCAAAATTCCTCTGAGGAACACATGAATTACAGGTAATTATGATACTTTAATTTCAAGCCACTTACACAGACCATATATTTTTCTAATTACAATTACATTATGTCTCTGTGCATTTCTGACCATTATCCTCGATGCAAATCACTCATATTTTGTGTTTCCCCACTAATAACCCCAGTTTCCTACTGGGATTTCCCATTATTGATTTTATATAAGGAGGTAGAAAAACTCGAAGTGAACGTAGTCCATGGGGACAGGGTAAGCTAAGAATATAGTAGCATACGGCGAGTCACAAGGAGCATAAACCCCATAGGTAAGCATATAGCTCCTAGGTTAGGTTAGGTAGGGAACCTTAGGTTATGTGGTGTTCATGCGTTCGTTTATAAAATGTGGTCGTTAGTCTGACCCAACAAACTATATAAGCCTTCCAAACTCATGAACACGTTGTTTGCCCAATATTCATTGTAAAAAAAAGGATAAAACACAAAATAGCAAGTAGGAAAAATGTATGGGGGAGCCTTTGTATATCAGCGGCCAATTCGCCAGCGAGCATAACGTAAGGACACCAAGTAAACTAAACTTTCCCCCCTAACCTAACCTATAAGACGTGTCCTTACCTACTTACCTAACAGGGGGCTAACGCCCCCTTGCGACCCCCCTTGAGCTGCTGTATTGTTAATCAGCAGCTATCATACACCTCTACATGGGTCATGTATTAAGCTAGAAATTCAAGTATCACATATTTAGCAAAATTCCTTACCCAATTTGCTAATTAATTTTAAGTCATTGCAGTTGAAATGTAAACTTTGGCCACGAACAAAGTTATTTGCTTACAAGAGCACGCTCTCCATTTACTCCAAAAATGTTATTTTCATTAGTAAAATAAATTTTTGAATATACTTACCCGATGATCATGTAGCTGTCAACTCTGTTGCCCGACAGAAATCTACGGTCGGGATACGCCAGCGATCGCTATACAGGTGGGGGTGTACACAACAGCGCCATCTGTGAGCAGGTACTCAAGTACTTCTTGTCAACAAGAACTCAATTTTCTCCTCGGTCCACTGGTTCTCTATGGGGAGGAAGGGCGGGTCCTTAAATTCATGATCATCGGGTAAGTATATTCAAAAATTTATTTTACTAATGAAAATAACATTTTTCAATATTAATCTTACCCGATGATCATGTAGCTGATTCACACCCAGGGTGGTGGGTGGAGACCAGCATACATGTTAACAAAGAAGCTAAGTATCCCGTATTTCATTTTATTAGTTATTCAAAAATAACATAAAATAAATAAGTACCTGGTAAGGAAGACGACTTGAACCATTACTCTGCCTTTATTAAGTACGTCTTCCTTACTGAGCGTAGCGGTCCTCTTAGGATGCTGAACGACTCTTAGGTGCTGAAGTATAAAGGGCTGCAACCCATACTAAAGGACCTCATCACAACCTCTAACCTCGGCGCTTCTCAAGAAAGAATTGACCACCCGCCAAATCAACAAGGATGCGGAAGGCTTCTTAGCCGACCGTACAACCCATAAAAAGTATTCAAGAGAAAGGTTAAAACGGTTATGGGATTATGGGAATGTAGTGGCTGAGCCCTCACCTACTACTGCACTCGCTGCTACGAATGGTCCCAGGGTGTAGCAGTTCTCGTAAAGAGACTGGACATCTTTGAGATAGAATGATGCGAACACTGACTTGCTTCTCCAATAGGTTGCATCCATAACACTCTGCAGAGAATGGTTCTGTTTGAAGGCCACTGAAGTAGCCACAGCTCTCACTTCATGTGTCCTTACCTTCAGCAAAGCAAGGTCTTCTTCCTTCAGATGAGAATGTGCTTCCCTAATCAGAAGCCTGATGTAGTAAGAAACTGAGTTCTTAGACATTGGAAGAGAAGGCTTCTTGATAGCACACCATAAGGCTTCTGATTGTCCTCGTAAAGGTTTTGACCTTTTTAGATAGTACCTAAGAGCTCTAACTGGGCAAAGTACTCTCTCCAGTTCGTTCCCCACCAAGTTGGACAGGCTTGGGATCTCGAACGACTTAGGCCAAGGACGTGAAGGAAGCTCGTTTTTAGCAAAAAACCGAGCTGCAAGGAACATGTAGCCGTTTCAGATGTGAAAACTATGTTCCTGCTGAAGGCGTGGATCTCACTTACTCTTTTAGCTGTTGCCAAGCACACGAGGAAAAGAGTTTTTAATGTGAGGTCCTTAAAAGAGGCTGATTGGAGAGGTTCAAATCTTGATGACATAAGGAACCTTAGGACCACGTCTAGATTCCAGCCTGGAGTGGACAACCGACGTTCCTTTGAGGTCTCAAAAGACCTAAGGAGGTCCTGTAGATCTTTGTTGGTGGAAAGATCCAAGCCTCTGTGGCGGAAAACCGCTGCCAACATACTTCTGTAACCCTTGATCGTAGGAGCTGAAAGGGATCTTACGTTCCTTAGATGTAACAGGAAGTCAGCAATCTGGGTTACAGTGGTACTGGTTGAGGAAAACTGCATTGGCCTTGCACCAGCTTCGGAAGACTTCCCATTTAGACTGATAGACTCTGAGAGTGGATGTCCTCCTTGCTCTGGCAATCGCTCTGGCTGCCTCCTTCGAAAAGCCTCTAGCTCTTGAGAGTCTTTCGATAGTCTGAAGGCAGTCAGACGAAGAGCGTGGAGGTTTGGGTGTACCTTCTTTACGTGAGGTTGACGTAGAAGGTCCACTCTTAGAGGAAGAGTCCTGGGAATGTCGACCAGCCATTGCAGTACCTCTGTGAACCATTCTCTCGCGGGCCAGAGGGGAGCAACCAACGTCAGCCGTGTCCCTTTGTGAGAGGCGAACTTCTGAAGTACCCTGTTGACAATCTTGAACGGCGGGAATGCATACAGGTCGAGATGGGACCAATCCAGCAGAAAAGCATCCACATGAACTGCTGCTGGGTCTGGAATCGGAGAACAATACAACGGGAGCCTCTAGGTCATCGAGGTAGCGAACAGATCTATGGTTGGCTGACCCCACAGGGCCCAAAGTCTGCTGCAAACATTCTTGTGAAGGGTCCACTCTGTGGGGATGACCTGACCCTTCCGGCTGAGGCGATCTGCCATGACATTCATATCGCCCTGAATGAACCTCGTTACCAGCGTGAGCTTTCGATCTTTTGACCAGATGAGGAGGTCCCTTGCGATCTAGAACAACTTCCTCGAATGAGTCCCTCCCTGCTTGGAGATGTAAGCCAAGGCTGTGGTGTTGTCGGAGTCCACCTCCACCACCTTGTTTAGCTGGAGGGACTTGAAGTTTATCAAGGCCAGATGAACCGCCAACAACTCCTTGCAATTGATGTGAAGTGTCCTTTGCTCCTGATTCCATGTTCCCTAGCATTCCTGTCCGTCCAATGTCGCACCCCAGCCCGTGTCTGATGCGTCCGAGAAGAGACGGCGGTCGGGGTTCTGAACAGCCAAAGGTAGACCTTCCTTGAGAAGAAAGCTGTTCTTCCACCACGTTAGAGTAGACCTCATCTCTTCGGAAACAGGAACTGAGACCGTCTCTAGCGTCATGTCCTTTATCCAGTGAGCAGCTAGATGATACTGAAGGGGGCGGAGGTGGAGTCTCCCTAACTCGATGAACAGGGCCAGCGATGAAAGTGTCCCTGTTAGACTCATCCACTGCCTGACTGAGCATCGGTTCCTTCTCAGCATGCTCTGGATGCATTCTAGGGCTTGGTTGATCCTTGGGGCCGACGGAAAAACCCGAAAAACTCGACTCTGAATCTCCATACCCAGGTAGACAATGGTCTGGGATGGGACGAGCTGGGACTTCTCTAAATTGACCAGGAGGCCCAGTTCCTTGGTCAGATCCATAGTCCATCTGAGATTATCCAGACAGCGACGACTTGTGGGAGCTCTTAAAAGCCAGTCGTCTGACGGAGCCGGACACAAGATCATGGTACTGCTGCACAGTCTGTGAACTGTCAACCATGGGGAAGCGAGGAAGTACAGCGACAACCCGAAACTGTCTAGACTGTCTGGGTAGTACAGACAACTCCTTATCGGGTTGCTGAGGTTGCCGCACTGCGTCACAACAAGTCACCTCTGCTGGTTGTTGAACGACTTCCCAGTGACACACTGACTCCGTAAAAAAAAATCCTCTATCAAGGACTAAGCTTGGACTGCATGTCTTGCAACAAAGCTCAAGGTCTATGGGAGCAGGTGTGGCAACAGACGGGGTTAGCGACTGAAGCGGAACCATTTACCCTCCCTGGAAGCATGTTATGCTTAAATAAAAGTCCATAGGAGGCTAAGCAGCTTAAGGCTCCTCTCCAAATGACAGAGTCCTCAAGGGAATATCAGAAGGAGGGAGAACAGCACTTTCTCATCTACAGGAACCATATCCGAGAAAAGCTAAGTTCTCTCAGTGAGGGTTTCACTGGTGCAAAAGCAGCAGACCAGAAGGCAACGTTATGAAACTGCTTGACAGTCTGTGAACTGTCAAAAACTGAACTGTCAACCACAACAGGAGCGTGAGGACATACAGCACTGGTGTATAAGTAGCAGACCAGAAGGCAACGTCATGTAACTGCATGACAGTTTGTGAGTTGGCAACAACCAAAGATGTGTGGGGAAGCCTCAACTCCTGCCTGACTAGTTTGCTGCTGGCGAGTGGCGGTAACCACAGTGTGTTGCGGAGGCTGACACACCGTGTCAAAACACGTCAGCTTGTGGTAGCTCCCGCACGGCAACGGAGTGCTCTGTGTGTGGGAGTCATCATACATCTGGCAGGGTTGACTGTGCATGGGTGGAGGAGCTCTCACAACAAGAGTGTGAGAGCATGAAGCCATGCCGGGCGCACAACCGTGGGAGGTGTAGGCCCACGGGTGCATCGTCAACCTTCTCCGCAGTCGGAGTGTGGGAGCTGGCAACAACAAAAGCAGAGTGCTGGTGCGTGGGAGGGGCTGCGGTGGGTTGAGGAGCATGCGGTATGGTATGCAGAGCATGCTGTAAGGTATGCAGAGCATGCTGTAAGGAATGCAGAGCATGCTGTAAGGTATGCAGAGCATGCTGTAAGGTATGCAGAGCATGCGGTATGGTATGCAGAGCATGAGGTAAGGCATGCGGCTCATGCTGCATGGTATGCGGCTCATGCTGCATGGTATGCGGCTCATGCTGCATGGTATGCGGAGCATGCTGTGAGGTCTGCAGAGCATGCTGCATGGGCTGAGGAGAATGCCACATAGTGCTGGAACCCGGCCACTCCTGATGCGGCAGCTCACGCATGTTAGCAGATGGTGCAGCAAGAACATGCGTCTGGCAGTGAGGACTGCGCATCGGTGGAGGAGCTCTCACAGGTGTGGTGTGGGAGCAGGCAGCCGCAGTATCTGCTGAGCGCACAACCTCGGCGGGTTGTAGGTAAACAGGCTGCATTGTCAACCTTCCAGCATGATACTCCTGCATGAAGGAGCAAGCTGAGACTGTATAGTCTGCAGCATGGACCACTAGGGTCTATGAAAGACAACAACAAACGGAGCTACTGTCCGTTGTGACTGAGGGTCTAAAACAGCTGGTGCGGCAACAGACGGAGTTACTGCCTGTTGCGGTACCACCTAGCCTCTCTTAGGAGGTGTGCAGTTGTCGTACTGCAGCGAGTCCGAACTGACCCAGTGGCTACACCTAGGCCGTTGGACTTGCGCGGAAGGGACCGACTTGCACTTAAAAGCTGCAAGATTTGGTCCATGGTTTCTGCGAGAAACCTCTTCCGCAGACGAGGAATAAATGGGCTCTCTCGTCTTTGTGTGGGTGGGGTGATCACGTCGGCAACGTGTGTAGATACACCCGAAACCACAGAGGGAAACGTCTGTTCGTCGATCAAGGCCTGAGGAACCCATAAGTCCTTCGACATTACTTCTCCCCTGGGGTTGGGAGCTTGTAAGAGGTATCGGACTAGGTGAACCACTGGCACGAACAGACGAACCCTCGAACGCAACACTGTAACACTTTGCGCATATCACTTTATCACTTTTGATTTTCTGTTTGCACTTATTTCACTGAACTCGAAACTTTAAGTGGTTTGTACCTGAAACACGCAATCCTATCCTTCATTAAAAGGTAGTAATTGCGAAAACAGTATTACAAAGTAACAGAAAAACATAATGAAAGATAAAGAATTCAGTGGCTGGAAAAGAGACTAAACACTAGATCAAATAAACTACGTTTAAAATCTCTCACCGCATAAAGCCTGGGAACAAGAATAAAACTCTAGAAACGTTTTACCTTCTTCCCCTCTATCGACTAGGGAGAAGAGCAAAAAAAAAAAAAAAAAAAAAAAAAAACGAGAACGTTACCCGCTTGAACGAAACGTTTATCCTCCTCTCTCTCCCTCCGTCTCTATCTCTCTCTCTCTCTCTCTAGACTTAGAACCTGAGAGATGAGCCCAATTATATATATCGTTAAAACATATTATTTGTTAAAGGAAAAAAACTGAAAGGTTTCCCAAATAAAAAGCTCCTTTATTAGAATTAAAACCATTTAAGCTAAGAAAGAATGAACGAAACGCTAGAATCGGTTTACTCTTACTGCAACGTGAAACCGTGAATACTCTCTCTCTATCGTAACGATAGAGCGCAAGTTGAACGTTCTGAACGTCAACAACTGCGGAGACTAAACAAAACGTTAGTTCAACTTTGAAAACAGTACGAGACTTATCAAAGAAATTCTTTCAAAAACATAAAATTAAAATAGCATAAATTCTGAACAGGAAAAACGATATGACGAGCTCAATGTTAATTAACTTCGGTTCCAAGTAAGGACCGCCTACTATTAGGAAAGGTCGCATATTTTTTTTTTTTTTTTTTTTTAAGGAAAGTTAATCGAAGAGGCCTATAAATGGCGGAGAGATATAAAATAAAAAGTGAAAGAGAGTCTAT
This sequence comes from Palaemon carinicauda, assembly GCF_036898095.1. NCBI lineage: Eukaryota > Metazoa > Arthropoda > Malacostraca > Decapoda > Palaemonidae > Palaemon > Palaemon carinicauda. Next base: position 177,581 of record NC_090769.1, on the reverse strand, counting down.
ACTCTCTTCGACACCAACACTTCCGTCTAAGGGAAGGGTCGGCCATTTAAAAGTGAAAGAGAGTCCATACTCTCTTCGTCACCATAATTAATTCAAATTAATTCCAAAAGCTTGCTAAGCTAAAGATAAAGCTTCCTGAATAGCGAAGGCTAAACTCTAGAGCAAATACATCACCAAATCGTGAACAATAACTCCAGAATCAACAGCGTATCCAAGTAGGTCTAGCCGGAGGCACGACAGAGGAAAAATTGAGTTCTTGTTGACAAGAAGTACTTGAGTACCTGCTCACAGATGGCGCTGTTGTGTACACCCCCACCTGTATAGCGATCGCTGGCGTATCCCGACCGTAGATTTCTGTCGGGCAACAGAGTTGACAGCTACATGATCATCGGGTAAGATTAATATTGAAAACTATGCATTCCTGCAGCTCTCCTCTTCTTTTACAGTAATTATGAGGTTCTTTAAATGCTGGGAAAGCAAAAAATAGCAAGATATGTTGCACAAGGGGGAGGGGGGAGGGGGAGAGGTTGGTGGGGGTACTAAACCTCCTGAAACCGACATCGTCAACCAAAGAGAAGTTCGTGACGTCTGGGAAAACTAGTCATTCTCAAAAACATTATGTAAAAAAATACTCGGAGCCTTTGTAGGGTGACGGCCAGATCCCGTAGAAAACGGGAATATTCTGAACTGTGGCCGTCGTTCTAAAAACGATTTTGCCGGGAGAAGCTAACTTAAAAAACCCACCTAACCTATGCTAAAAGCCGTATCCTTACCCAGGGGGGCTTCGCCCCCCGGACCCCCCCCCCCCCTTACACAACAGTTTCCTTACCTACGAGTACGACGGGAGAAGCTAACTTAAAAAACCCACCTAACCTATGCTAAAAGCCGTGTCCTTACCCAGGGGGGCTGTGCCCCCCCAGACCCCCCCTTACACAACATATTCAAGATCCGTAGACCATTTCCAAACGTTTTCATTCTATACAAGATTACACGCGGAGCGATAATAAGCAAATTAGGACGCTTGGCCGTAGCGCTACAAACTACCCAAATACTCATTACTAAGATTCATTATCAATTATTTACCAGATATAAAATATACAATTCACAAATCATGCCACTTTTGAGTAATTACTCCATTTCTAATCTAGTATATATTTTGAATATATACCAAATGTGCGCTGACGTCACGAACTTTTCTTTGATCGACTCTGTTGATGGTGTCGGTTCCAGGTCATTTAGTACCTCCTCCACCAACACCTCCCCCTCCCCCCTTGTGCACCATATCTTGCTATTTTTTGCTTTCCCAGCATTTAAAGAACCTCCTAATTACTGTATAAAAAGAGGAGAGCTGCAGGACTGTATAATTACTGAGTAAATGGAGAGCGTGCTCTTGTAAACAAATACCGAAACAAATTTGGTTAACCCAAAAATTGATGGACCACAATCCAACATATATTGTTAGGGAAAAATGGTCTCCTCACCTATACAATACAAGTAATTTGCTATATTACACTAAGTGGAACTGCAAATAAAACCTGCAAATTCATAATATTCAAAGTCTCTTCAATTCTGACTGAATTTACTTAATGAAAGTTTGCATACTACCAATAAGGAAACGACTCCTAAACTGGAAGTAAATAGAAAGTCAGGCCAGGCTAGCCTTATCTTCGCTAGAAATTGTGCAAGTACGCAAATAAATATACACACATTATGTAAATTTAAATTTAATCTCAATAGCTTCACAACAAATGAAAGATTAGCAGAGAAATTGAGGGTTAAACATAAAATTAAAGACTAATTCCGCTGTTTGACTACCCTAACGGTCTGAAGGTTGGGCTATCAGAGAATGCGTAAAAGGTATAAATGTCGTTGTCACTTTACTTACGGCTTGCCAGTCCTTAATATTGCTTTACAGTGATGGTCAAAATGACATTTCACGTACCTACATGATTGACCCACTATTACGTGGTTTGCTAAGCCTTAAATTCGATGATACATTTTATCATATGTCGATTTGTTGTTCTCCGTTCGTGGTTTCTGGTCTTGGCTGGTTTGTTTAACAGAAATAGTGACAGATTTTGAGGGAAGCATGCCACTATTTCGGCTAGGTTTATTCCACATTTAGGAGATTATTTGATATTGCTATAATTTTTCATTTAAAATATATATAAAATTCTCTAAATTGTCATAATATACGTACATTAAACAAAGAAACGATATTTTCCGAAAGACAAGGACATCAGTAATTACCCTTATATCTATTTTATGATCTTCCTGCTTCAAACTCTACTTCTTTTTTTCTTGTAATGGATGGAGAGGCTATATTATAGAACACTAGATGAATAGAAGAAACATTGACTCAATTTTTTTAATTAAATTTAAGATAGAATCTCCTGGACAGTATCATAAGGATGATTTTAGTGTTATCTAAGATAAGAATAAGACTATAAGGTAATAAGAAACAGATATCAAGAATACATTTTCTAAACATCGTAAGCAACAAGTTTAGAAAGTAACGTTTGCTAAAATACACATGTATATAATTTAGATATTGGATAGAATTCAGTCCACATAGATTAACATTGTGTGTGTACGTGAGAGAGAGAGAGAGAGAGAGAGAGAGAGAGAGAGAGAGAGAGAGAGAGAGAGAGAGAGAGAGAGAGAGAGAGAGAGAGAGAGAGTTGTAATCACCAGCAAATTCTATATTGTTATGACTGTTGTGGCAAAATGATTGGTACAAAATTATACATACATACATACATACATACATACATACATACATACATGCATATAATTTAAGCTCACAACAGAATCGAGGAAAAGCGCTTAGACCGCCCAAGAGTATGTTAACATTAAAAAATAAGTTCTTAAGAATACTTACTCAAAACTCATTCCTTTACAATATGCTTTGAACAAAGCTACACCTGTCCCATATACATCTTTCCTTTGTTTGTCTGAATTCCCAAGATTCATATACTCAAGAGTATTATAGTCTTAAGTGGTTGGTTATCTTTTCGTTTCATGTATTTGTTTGAAAATGCTTGTATTATAATTTTCCCTCCTGCCTTGCTAGTTTACTATACCCAAGAATAAGTTTTTAATTTCAGATACTGTATATTATGAGATTTAGGGGAAGAATATGCCTGAATATGAGTTATACTGTGATGACTATGCTGGAACTCTTCGGGCGGAACAACAAATAATTGATAAGATAAGATTTGTGACTTTAGTATATGTTGAATAATTTCCTAACTTTAAATTATTCATGTCCACTCAAAACAACATACAACGAGAATGAATGGTTATTATTATTATTATTATTATTATTATTATTATTATTATTATTATTATTATTATTATTATTAGCCTTGTTACAACCCTAGTTGGAAAAGCAAGATGATATAAGTCCAAGGGCTCCAACAAGGAAAAATAGCCCAGTAAGGAAAGGAAATAAGTAAATAACTAAACGATGAGGAAAAATTAGCCATAAATTATTCTAAAAACAGTAACAATATCAAAATAGAAATGTCATATATAAACTATAAAAAGACGTATGTCAGCCTGTTCAACATAAATCCCAACTTACAAAGTGTACGCTTTTTTATTACCTTATTGGGTCCTTTGACTGGCCAGGCATACTACAATAGATCCCTCTCTCTGGTTACGGATAATTTTTCTTTTGCCCACACATACATCGAATAGTCTGACATATTCTTTCCCCATTCTCCACTATCCTTATACATTTGATAACAGGTTATCAAACATTTGTTTCTTTTTCACTTAAGTGGTTAACTACTGCACTGTAGCTTCCAGTGGCTACTTTCCTCTTGGTAAGGGTAGAAAAAAACTCTAGCTATGGTAAGTAGCTCTTCTAGGAGAAAGACACTCCAAAACAAAAATAAGACATTGATCTCTAATCTTGGGTAGTGCCATAGTCTCTGTACCATGGCCTTCCACTGTATTGGGGTAGAATTATCTTGCTTTAATGTATACTCGGGCACACTAAGCTATCATATTTCTCTTCCTCTTGTTTTCAAGTTTTTATAATTCATATAGGAAAAGAAAGTATTTTAATGTTGCTATGGTTCTTAAGATATTTCATTTTGATCGTTCATAACGTCTCTTGTAGTTTATATATATCCTTATTTCCTTTCCTCACTGAGCTACTTTCCCTATTAGAGCCCTTGGGCTTATAGCATTCTTCTTTTCCAATTAGGGTAGTTGCTTAACAAGTAATTATAATAACAATGATAATAATTGCCTAGCATACAATAAATGTTACATAAAAAAACATTATAAATCAATCCTTTACAATACCAGGCAGAAGGATGTGGACACTGCTTTTTCTACTGACGTCAATTAAATGATGGTGTTCATTGCATCATCACTTGAATGGGCATGATGCATATGCCTAACAATGAAGATTACTAGTCGCAAAGTACGAGGAAGCCCCAGGTGGCCGATGTAAAGTCGTCCAAAAGGTTTCAGTTTTTCAGTTTATGTGGTCCCTTATTCACAGTAAAAAAAAAAAAAAAAAAAAAAAAAAAAAAAAGCGAGAATACC
>NC_090769.1:150518-158018 GCF_036898095.1 Palaemon carinicauda | reverse complement strand
CGTCCTCATCAAAGATAAGATCAATCAAGTCGAAGACCGAGGCGTTGATAGGCTGTCCGTCGTTGGTCGTCAGTCGGGAATCTGAGATGGAGAAAATAGAATTAATATTCTCTCTCTCTCTCTCTCTCTCTCTCTCTCTCTCTCTCTCTCCTCTCTCTCTCTCTCTCTCTCTCTCCAGAACTAATAGATTAATATATACGTTCGAGCAACTGAAGAATAAAAGTCGTCAAATGAGATTGATTGGAAGTAGGGAATAATCTGGAGAGAGAGAGAGAGAGAGAGAGAGAGAGAGAGAGAGAGAGAGAGAGAGAGAGAGAGAGAGAGAGAGGGAGTATCATACTATTATGGTAAAAATTAGGCAACATTTATTCTTAAAAAATATGGTCTCAAAGGTATAAAATGTTATTTGTTTATGGTTAATGCTAACGACCGCAGGTGAAAAACTTAAGCCCCCCTGACACTTGCACGCATTCATGGCACGCACTGGCACGCATTGATGCGCGAACTCGCGTGAACGAGCCGTGAAAATGTTGTGAACAGTGCGGGAACTCGCGTGCTAGAGCGTACCAATGCGTGCCATGCGCGCCCAGAACTTTGAAATGTTTAAAGTTTGTGGCACGCATTGGCACGTACTAAATGGCCGTGAAATAGTCGTGAATGATGCGCCAACTGGAGTGAACTGGAGTGAACAGTGCGGGAACTGGCGTGAACTGGAGTGAACTGGAGTGAACGATGCGGGAAGTGGCGTGAACTTTATAATGAAGAGAAACAAAAAGGAAACGAAAATATTAATGAAAAGGAAAGAAAAATAAACCTAATAAATTTTTATATTTGCTGTTTTAATGTGAAAAAAAATGATATCTTATTTCAAACTATTTCTATAACTTTATAATGAAGAGAAACAAAAAGGAAACGAAAAAATTAATGAAAAGGAAAGAAAAATAAACCTAACAAATTTTTATATTTGCTGTTTTAATGTGAAACAAAATTATATCTTATTTCAAACTATTTCTATAACTTTATAATGAAGAGAAACAAAAAGGAAACGAAAAAAATAATGAAAAGGAAAGAAAAATAAACCTAATAAATTTTCATATTTGCTGTTGTAATGTGAAAAAAAAATTATATCTTATTTCAAACTATTTTTATAACTTTATAATGAAGAGAAACAAAAAGGAAACGAAAAAATTAATGAAAAGGAAAGAAAAATAAACCTAATAAATTTTTATATTTGCTGTTTGAATGTAAAAATAAAATGATGTCTTATTTCAAACTATTTCTATAACTTTATAATGAAGAGAAACAAAAAGGAAACGAAAACAAATAATGAAAAGGAAAGAAAAATATAAACCTAATAATTGTTTATATTTGCTGTTTGAATGTAAAAATAAAATGATGTCTTATTTCATGCACACACTTATTTTCCTCTATTACCAATCAAGACCCAAAACTTTTGTTTTAAATAAAAATGAACTGAAAAATAAACCCAAGAAATTTTTAAGTTTGCTGTTTGAATGTAAAAATAAACTGATGTTTTATTTCATCAACATACTTATTCTTCTTTATTACCTTAAAATGAAGGGCAAAACAAATTTTTTCTGTTTGCTGTTTTAAGGTAAAAATAAAATGATTTCTTATTTCAACACACTTTTTTCTCTATTACCTTAAAATCAACAGCCTAAAAACTTTTCATGTTTGCTGCTTTTAATGTTAAAATAAAATGCTTTCTTAATACTTGTACATATTTCATGTCTGCTATTTATATGTAAATCAAATGCTTTCTTATTGAAACAAAAATAAAGGGCAACAAAAAATACAAACGAAAAAGATACGTTTCTTCTCCTCAATGCAATGGTGTCTCTGACAGAAAGCATTGTTGTCTCTTCCGAAGCCAATCCAAGAATGTCCTCGGGTTGGAGAAGCCCCGTTTTTATATGGAGTGGCCAATTCGTGAACTGGCGTGAACTGGCGTGAACGATGCGGAAACGATGCGGAATGATGAGGGAACTCGCGTGAACGTGTCGTGAACTTCTCGTGAACTACGCGTGCCAATTCGTGCCATCGCGTGAACGTCGCGTGAACGTCGCGTGAACGATGCGCGAACTGGAGTGAACTGGTCGGGAACAGTGCGGGAAAAACACCAGTGCGTGCCACTGCGTGCATCAATGCGTGCCAGTGCGTGCCACTGCGCACATCAATGCGTGCCAGTGCGTGGCAAAAATGCGAGCAAGTGTCAGGCAGGCTTTACATTTTCGCAACATCAAATTTCGATAATTTAAAGGAACCAATATCATGTCACTATATTTCTACAGTAATCAAATAAGTATGAATTTGTACGTTGGAAATTTGACGTTATAACATCACATAATGGATTCCTGCTTCCTAGTGCCTAACAGCTCACTCCGCAAAATAAGTTTGCGGGCACTCTATCACACCATAGATAAGTGCAAAGCTTCAAAGCTTATTGAGCTCTTTTACCTGTACCATAAACATTTCAATGAAAATCTAGATTAACTTTATCTCATTCTATTTTGAAATCATTTGGGATAATACCTTGTTATCAGCTTTGGCAACCTACTGTGGTAAGTTTTGGTATTTCTAAATTCGTTCATATGCATTGCCCTACTTATGTATACGACCAGATCCCAGCTGGTTCCTAATTGTTCACTTCGAAAAATAAGTTTGCGAGCACTCTATCGCCTTATAGATAGGTGCAAAGCTTCAAAGCTTATTCTTAATATTGTAATTAAGCTTATTTTACCTGTGCCATACACAAATTAATGATTAAATTCTCAATCTTTCCTTTTATCTAATTCTACCTTGAAATCAGTAATGATAACACCTTGCTATCATCAGTTTTATCAACCTATTAGGATTCTGCAACATGTTCCAGAACGGCACCTCAGAACTCGAGGCAGATAGGAGTTTGAGAACTTCGAAACGTCGGGATTTTTTAAATTTTTTTAGTATTTTTTTTTTCTTTTTTTTAGTACAAGTAATAACTCGAAGCGCAAAAGGAAACGACTTACCTTGGAGATAGTAATCTTTAAAAGGTGACAATTCCCCCAGAACTTTAGCTAATCGGTGGAGAGGGTTACTCTCATCCCCATGGATCCACTCCGCACCTTCTTCTATCAATATGTCACCTGGAAAACGCGCAATGTTTTAAAAGAAAATATTAGTATTATATTTATTTAGTGAAACAAATTTAGAAAAGAAAAAAGAAGTATTAAACCTGATGAGGAGGAAAAGACAAAACAATATAAGATAAATTTTGGAGGCGCCGTTGCAAAGGCTATGCCTCACCCCTGAACTTGAACCTGAATCTGAAAGTAAAGATTCTAGGTTATTGGGTGTATCAGTGGTGTGAACAACCACAATTAATTAATACGTTAGCACTAAGTTAAATATAACTAAGAATCTAAATGGGAAATAAATTCCCTTCATAATCTACTAAATATGGTGATATACCTCATCATGACGTTCCAAAAACTAACAGAAAGAACAAGAAATGAGCAAGGCAATCCACCCCACATATTATTATTATTATTATTATTATTATTATTATTATTATTATTTCTAGCCAAGCTACAACCATAGTTGGAAAAGCAAGATGCTATAAGCCCAAGGGCTCCAACAGGGAAAAATAGCCCAGTGAGAAAATAAAATGACATAAATAAACGATATGAGAAAAAAATAACAATAAAATACTCTAAAAACAGTAACAACATCAAAATAGATATATCATATATAAACTATGAAAAGACTTCTGTCAGCCTGTTCAACATAAAAACATTTTCTGTAAGTTTGAACGTTTGAAGTTCTACTGATTCAACTACCCGATCAGGAAAATCATTCCACAACTTGGTCACATCTGGAACAAAATTACCGTCTCATTGTAGGCTAATCATATAACATTTTCTTTACCTTTCCAGTCGTTTTCGACTTTATCTGATCTTCATTCCCTGAGAATGATGATCAATCATGTCTTCTTGTGTTGTATATTTCATGTCTTTTGAATCATTGGTAATATACTCTATAGACTAGGTTTAAATCTACCTTCCATAGAAGGTTTCAGTTGAAGAGATTTGTTCTTCACAGAAGGGGGCGCCGTTGCAAAGGCTATGCCTCACCCCCTGAATCCGAACCAGAACCAGAAACGCTTCAGTAATGTTCCTCTATATTATAAAAACTTTAAAACAAATCAGGTCGCTGGAACAATCCTCTAAAGATCCTTCAGGAGCCCAGACTCGAAGAAGCCGAGAAAAATTAATACAGGAGGCGTGTGGGACATAATCCTGAAGGAAACAAAAAATTAAAAGAATCAGGAGTAGCATACCAAACTCTAGCAGTTGAGGTGAAACTCTTCAAACAAACCTTCTCTGTAAGTACGAACTCGTCCTCCAATCCTGTGGTCGGCCTCTAGGATTAAGATGTCGGTGACGTTATTCTCCAGAAGTGTCTTCGCCGCCGACAGGCCAGCCACGCCCGCCCCAACGATGATCACGCCCACGTCGGTGGCGGAAGAATTCCTGGTGGGTAACAACACAGGTGTGCTTTTATAACGGTTTTAAGTGAAGGTTTTATTAACAGTATATAACTTATGACTGTCGTTATTATTTATGCGTATTAAATAATGTGCTTCTGTAAAAGTTTTAAGCGTAGGTTTCATTACAGTATATATATATATATATATATATATATATATATATATATATATATATATATATATATATATTATATATATATATGTATATATTATATAATATATATATATATATATATATATATATGGTATTATTATTATTATTATTATCGGATAAGCAGGATGCTATAAGCCCGAGGGCTCCAACAGAGGAAAAATGGCCCAGTGAGGAAAGGAAATAAGGAAATAGACTACAAGAGAAGTAATGAACACTAAAAATATTTAAAGAACAGTTACAACATTGAAATAGAGCTTTCATATAAAAAAAACTATACAAAGAGACTATAGCTTAAGTCAGCCTGTTCAACATAAAAACATTTGCTGCAAGTTTGAACTTTTGAAGTTCTACCGATTCAACAACCCGATTAGAAAGATCATTTCACAGCGTGATCACAGCTGGAATAAAACTTCTAGAATACTGTGTATCATAGAGCATCATGATGAAGCAGGCATGACTATTATAATTAACTACATGCCTAGTATTACGAACAGGATGGAACTGTCAGGGAAGATCTGAATGTAAAGGATGATCAGAATTATGAAAAATATTATGCAACATGCATAACGAACTAATGGAACCACTGTTCCAGAGATTAATATCTAGATCAGGAATAAGAAATTTAATAGACCGTAAGTTCTTGTCCAACAAATTAAGATGAGAATCAGCAGTTGAAGACCAGGCAGGAAAAAAATACTCGAAACAAGGTCACATTAAAACACTTCCTCAGAATAGATTGATCACCGTAAATCTTAAGACTTCCTCAATAAGCCATATTTGTGCAATTGAAGAAGACACAGACCTAATGTGTTTCTCAAAAGTAAATTTGCTGTTGCTGTTTTGCAAGGGACGAATTAATAAGCCTTATTGTTTTGCATTGATTTTACTACAAAAAGAACTAGACACACATACTAACTTGAAAATGACTAATTAGTGATAACTGCTTACCAGATCTGGTAACTGCCTGTCAAGATGTCCGCTGGATGTGCTGTAAGACAAATTTTCAGTATTATTATTATTATTATTATTATTATTATTATTATTATTATTATTATTATTATTATTATTAAGCTACAACCCTAGCTGGAAAAGCAGGATGCTATAAGCCCATGGACCCCAAGTGGGAAAATAGCTCGGTGAGGAAAGGAAACAAGGATACATAGAATATTTCAAGAGCAGTAACAACATTAAAATGGATACTTTCTATAAACACGATAAAAAACTTTATCAAAACGAGAAGAGAAATAAGATAACATGCCTGAGTGTATGCTAAAGCAAGAAAAAACAATGTGTTATTTCTTTAACAACTCAAAAAATTTTGAAATTTCCAGAAATTTATATAAAAAGGGATCTTACAAATTTCGACATGTGAGTCATAGAGAAATATTACTTATTAAATTAACGTTACAGTCACTATTCGCATCTCTTTTTGATGTTCGCGTTATGAGATAATGTTTGTCATAAAAAAAAAGTCGGTCTTCAAGAAGTTTTTAAAATACCAGCGTCTACAAAATAACAAATAGATGAACGTTTAACAAAAACTATGCATTAGACTATTATTATTATTATTATTATTATTATTATTACTATTATTATTATTATTATTATTATTATTATTATTATTATCATCCTTAGCTAAGCTACAGCCATAGTTGGAAAACCAGTACAGTATTCTATAAGCCCAAGGGCTCCAACAGGGGAAAATAGCCCACCGAGAAAAGGAAATAAGGAAATGAACTACTAGAGAAGTAATGAAAAATTAAGACAAAACACTAGAAACAGTAACAACATCAAATGAGACATTTCATATACTGTATAAACTCTAAAAAGATACTTTAGTCACTTGAAATATTTAAAGAACAGTTACAACATTAAAATAGGTCTTTCATTTATAACTGTAAAAGAAAGAAAAAAAAAAAGACTTATGTCAGCCTGTTCAACACAAATACATTCGCTGCAAGTTTTAACTTTTGACGTTCTACCGAAGCAACAACTTGATCACATCAGGAAAGAAACTTCTAGAATACTGTGTAGTATTGGGCCTCGTGATAAAGAGGGTCTTGCCATTAGAATTAACTGCATGCATAGTATTACTGTGCGGGAAGATCTGAATGCAATGCATGGTCCCAATTCTACCGAAGCAACACCTTGATCACATCAGGAATGAAACTTCTAGAAATACTGTGTAGTATAGAGCCTCGTGATAAAGAAGGTCTTGCCATTAGAACTAACTGCATACATAGTATTACTGTGTGGGAAGATCTGAATGCAAAGCATGGTCACAATTCTACCGAAGCAACACCTTGATCACATCAGGAATGAACTTCTAGAATACTGTGTAGTATAGAGCCTCGTGATAAAGAAAGTCTTGCCATTAAAATTAACTGCATACATAGTTCATTTGTTCTTGTTCTATGTCGATACAGAGCTTTCCGGGGTGAAAGAGAACTATAATATCTGTCTTCATTGCATCGACATATATTAGTCTGCATTTTTATTTCGGCTAACGGTAAATATCCGCAGCCGATATCATAATAGTACCATCTCTACTCCTGATTGGTTGAAGCTTTTAAAGTATTGAAATGCAAAGCATGGTCAGAATTATGAATTATTACTATTGTTCGACATACAAATATTCATTGTGAGTTTGAATTCTTACTCTTCAGAATTTCCACCATCTCCTTGGCTGCTCTTTCGCCTGTCACCATAGCTCCAACCACAATGTTACAGGGAGTGTTCTGGACGTGTTCTCCGGCCCATAGGACCACCTGCAAAGAAGGATAGGGTAGATATATCT
>NC_090769.1:137590-150018 GCF_036898095.1 Palaemon carinicauda | reverse complement strand
CTTCTACTATGGACTTTTAATCAGGGCTCATTTATTAAGAGTAGACTAGACCTATGAGAACGTACGCTTGGCCTTGGCTTGATTATTTGAAAATTAATTGAACAATTTTTAATTTTGTCTTTAAAGATATTTGTTAGATTGATTGATTGGTTTGGAGTTTTCTGAATATATTTATAATTTTACCCGTAACTATTTTTCATTGCCCTATTGCTTTAATTAATTTTGCAAGGGCACTCTGCAATTATTATTATTATTATTATTATTATTATTATTATTATTATTATTATTATTACTAGCTAAGCTACAACCCTAGTAGGAAAAGTAAGATGCTATAAGCCCAAGGGCTCCAACAGGGAAAAACAGCCCGGTGAGGAAAGGAAATAAGGAAATAAATAAACGATATAAGAAGTAATGAACAATTTAAATAACATATATCAAAACATTAGCAACATTAAAACAGATCTTCCATATATAAACTTTAAAAAGACTTATGTCAGCCAGTTCAACATAAAAACATCTTCTAAATGACTTTTGAAGATCTACTGATTCAACTAGCCGATTAGGAAGATCGTTTCACATCTTGGTCACAGCTGGATAAACTTTTAGAATACTGTGTAGTATTGAGCCTCATGATGGAGAACGCCTGACTATTAGAAATAACTGCATGCCTAGTATTACGAACAGGATGGAACTGTCAGGGAAGATCTGAATATAAAGGATGGTCAGAATTATAATAAAAAAAAAAAAATCTTATGCAATATGCAGTTAAATGGCCAATTACGTTGGTACACCCAGCAACAAAACCGGTTGTCGCCTCGCAGACCTGACTTGGAGAGACCATGCCCTTCTGCCCTGAAAGGTGGCCGACGTTTAAACAACCAAGATGTATTTCTGCTGTCATCCTGAAACTATCTGCAGGACGATCTGTCCGAGGAGAAGCTGTCTTCGATTTTGGACGCCGATCAGACGTTGTGTATTCATCATATATGTATTTATGTATATATATATATAGTATATATATATATATTATATATATATATATATAGTATATATATATATATATATATATATAATTAATCAGATGGTCCTAACAGTATCAAACACTTCGAGCCTTACTAAAGGCCTTACAACATAAGCTGATTATAACTTAGAAGAGCTATGGAAAGAATGATGATAAGAATAACAATAAGAGACATAACAAGAGCAACATGGATACGCGAGCAAACTAAAGTAGAAGTTATTCAATGGAGATGGGCATGCCATATAATGAGAATGTCAGACAATAGATGGGCATTAAGAATTGTAGAATGTGTCCCTAGAGATTATAAAAGAAGAGAAAACGATCTTATAAAGTGGCATGTCTGGGGTCTTTTTTCTATAGTGGACCAGTCACGGCTGATGACACACACAAATGTTCATATATATATATATATATATATAATATATATATATATATATATATATATATATATATATATATATATATGTATATATATATATATATATATATATATATGTATATATGTATATATACATACATATATATATATATATATATATATATATGTATATATATATATATGTATATATATACATATATATATATATATATATATATATATATATATATATATATAATTATATATATATATATATATATATATATATATATTTATATATATATATATATATATATATATATATATATTTATATATCTATATAAATATATTTATATATATATCTATATATACACACACACACACACACATATATATATATATATATATATATATATATATATATATATATATATATATATATACGTTTAACTGGGCTCCACAAGGCACTAGAAGAGTTGGAAGACCCCAGACCTACATGGCTGAGGACTATGAAGCGTGAAGAAGATGATGAATGGAAATGTATTGAATTAAAAGCTCAAGATAGGGATGACTAATGAAATCTAACCGAGACCCTTTGCGTCAATAGGGGGTAGGAGCAGATGATATATAAATATATATATATATATATATATATATATATATATATATATATATATATATATATATATATATATATATATATTATATATATATATATGTGTGTGTGTGTGTGTGTGTGTGTGTGTGTGTGAATATATAAACCATTGGTAGAAACATAACATATACACAATGTAACATCCATCGCCTTCAAAAAAAAAAATCTAGAAAGTAATAATTCCATTGGAAAAATCATGTGAATATTACATCATTATCGGTCATCTAAAATAAATTCTTCAGAAAAGTACTCGTGAAATGCGTTTTTCCGAGATGTATTTCCTGTGTTTCGAACGGCTCTGATATGGATACGTACCGAAAATGGGTTGTTTTAAATCTCAAACCTGAAAAAATAAGTCGAAGCCTTCGATTATTTCAATACGGTTTGCTGAAAACGTCAATTACCCTTCGCCCGAGTTCGATCACCGAGTGCGCTGCAGGCGTTACTTGATAATGAAAGTAATGAATTATAGTTTTAATCATCTTTTCATATTCCTATTCAGTCTCTTAACTTTTCCTTTAAATTGTAAATCCGAGCGTTGAACGACTTTCGAACTTTCAGACTCAAATCCATAAATCAAATCATGTAGTTTATTATTATTATTATTATTATTATTATTATTATTATTATTATTATTATTATTATTATGATGATGATGATGATGATGATGATGATGATGATGATGATGATGATGATGATGGGTTTATTGAAACGAAAGAAGAGTTTTTTCGCGAGTCCTAAACTGATTCGGAAGAAAATCTTCACGGATCTCCGAATGGCTTCAGAAGAAATGGCCATAGACTTAGCATGGCGTTCTGAATGACCCTAGAACAGAATCTCTGAACGGCTTGGGAAGAAAAACTTTCCCGGATTTCCAAATGCCTTCAGAAAGAAACAGCCGTAGACTTCGCATGGAGTTCGGAATCACTCCAGAATAGATTGTCCCTGGAGTTCCCTGAACGGCACCTGAAGAAAATTTTCCGGGATCTTCAAAAGACTTCAGAAGACATAGCCGTAAACTTAGCAAGGAGTTCTAAATGACTCCAGAACAGAATCTTCACGGAGCAGTTTTGAACGGCTCTGCCCCGAGATTCAAATGACTTCTGAAGACCTGATCTCTCTTTTTTTTTTTTTTTTTTTTCAAACTAAGCATGCAACTCAGTGAACATTGTTAATGGCTATTTTTGGAATAGGAAGCTAACTGTGAGAATTGTGTATTACAACTACAGGATCAACAGGAGGCTTTTCGGAACACCTTCAACTATAGCTGGTTTTGGTGGTTGCTGCAGAAGTTGTCGAGCTTTGAAGAACATAATATACGCGCCTTGAATGATCCTTTGCTTAGGCTTTTGGAGACAATTGGAACTAAGGAAATAAGGACGGAGACAGAATGGTTCAACTGAACGGTGAGCGACCTGTGGTTCTTCAACAGGATAGTCCCAGAATTCGACATTGAAGAAAGGACATATTCAGATCGTATTGGTAAATATATTGTGTTGCTCATCATTTGCTTTAGCGTGATGACGTATGCAGAGAAAATTTATAGCATCCCTGTCTTTACCCATCGCCCTGATGGACAAAGACATGGATGCCATCGATTTCTCTGAGGAATCTGACGAAATGAAGACACACGGCACTGAAATCTCTCTTGAAATCTAGAAGGCAACTGACGAGCTAGGAAAGAATACGATGAAATAAGGAAGGAACTTGACGAACTAAGGAAACTGGAAGATGAAATATCAAAGGAAACCAAAAACCTAAATATCATGAAAAACTAGAACAGACAGAAGAGAACAGCATCAAAGAGCCTTTAAACGAAGACGTAAATAGCCTTTAATGCTAGAGGTAAGTCACCTTGAAATAAAGGTAAAAAAGCCCCTAATACAAGAAATAAGGTACCTCAAAATAGAGGTAAAAACACCTTAATGCTAGAAATAAGGCACCTCAAAATAGAGGTTAAAAACCTTAATGCTAGAAATAAGGCGCATAAAAATAGAGGTAAAAAGGCCCCAATGCTATAAATAAGGCACCTAAAAATAGAGGTAAAAGAGCCTCTATCACTACAACTAATGGACCTCAAAATCGAGGTAAAAAAGCCCCTAATGCAATAGATAAGGCTCCTAAAATAGAGGTCAAAGAGCCTCTAATGCTATAAATAAGGCACCTAAAAATAGAGGTAAAAGAGCCTCTATCACTACAACTAATGGACCTCAAAATCGAGGTAAAAAGCCCCTAATGCTACTAGAGATAAGGCACCTAAAAATATAGAGGTCATAAAGCTGAAGTTAAACCACCTAAAACAGAGGTAAAAACCCCTAATGCTAGAGATAAGGCACCTCAAAATAGAGGTCAAAGAACCTCAAATGCTAGAAGTAAGGCACCTCAAAATAAGAGGTCAAAAAGCCCCTGATGCTAGAGGTAAAGAACTTCAAAATGTGGGCCAAAGAGGTGGTACAATTAAATAAAGCATATACTTCAGGTATATTTTATGAATGAAATGACCCCACTTCAGCCAGGTGAGTGGCGAACTAAACTACCAGCATACCTCCTCCTCACCTTGCAGGATCCTGCTACTTCAACACCCGTCAGCGAGTCCCAGACCTTTCATATATAGCCATCCATGTCTGGACTCCGATAGATCGGACACAAATAGGGTTGTAACTTGGCAAGTAAAATATATATATATATATATATATATATATATATATATATATATATATATATATATATATTTATATATATATGTATATATATATATATATATATATATATATATATATATATTTATATATATATATATATATATATATATATATATATATATATATATATATATATATATATATATATTTATATATATGTATATAAATATGTATATATTATATATATATATATATATATATATATATATATATATATATATATATATATATATATATATATGACTAACGCTTTTGATTTTATTTAATGTAAATATCAACCACAATGACATTTAATATCGAATCCTATCTTTGGGAATGAATATCCACTAAAAATTCATTTATGATAACAGCTTCTGGCTGGACATAAATTCGAACCTACGCCTCTTAGCTGCAGGCTGTAACCAACCATGCTATCAAGACAAATACAAGTTTATTACAAGTCTACCGTACATATTCCTGTCGAATTCAGGAATCTATTCTTATATTTGAAACAAACTCATCTCCACTATGAGAGCTGATTAGTGTTTGCAACACGTTGTTATTGATATATATCCATGATAAATAACCACGCGTTGCAAACTTACTAATCAGCTCTCATAGTGGAGAAGGGTTGCTTTCAAGTCTAAAAACAGATTCCTGAATTCGACAAGGATATGTACGATAGACTTGTAATAAACTTGTATATATATTATATATATATATATTATATATATATATATATATATATATATATATATATATATATATATACTGTATATATAAATAAATATAATGAATATATATATATATATATATATATATATATATATATAAATAAATATATATATATATATATATATATATATATATATATATATATATATATATATATATATATATATATATAATAATATATATATATATATATATATATATATATATATATATAAATATATATATATATAAATGTAATGAATATATATATATATATATATATATATATATATATATATATATATATATATATATATATATACCTGTATACATAATAATATATATATATATATATATATAATATATATATATATATATATATATATATATATATATATATATATATATATGTATATATATACATATGAAAAAAGCTAGAGAGGTCTTATCTCTTATTCTTTTAAGAAATGCTATCGTTTTCGAGAATACTTATCGAAAAATATAATCACACCGATATATTTGAATTCCTTATTACATTTTTATATGGAACATCCTTAAATCTTGTGGGAACTGACTATTCCAATTAATATACGTCCTTTGTTTGCATTATTCTAGCAACTGCTCTCTCTCTCTCTCTCTCTCTCTCTCTCTCTCTCTCTCTCTCTCTCTCTCTCTCTCTCTCTCTCTCTCTCTCTCTCTCTCTCTCTCACTGTATCTAATATTTTATATTATTTGGATGTTCCAAAGTATCACACCGCTAACTACTTTGCAAGTTAAGTGTTGGAATTGTATTTCTTCTGGGTGAAGCTTCCCTTGTTCCAAAGATGTTCAGTGGCCACCTAAAAACAATGTTAGAACGATATATGCCCATTTTCATTGCGAGTTGAATCATTGATATTAAATGTTATCAATAGGGGTATTACCATCATCATCATCACTTCATAAATGTTAATAAGCAAACCTCGTCAAGCCATACATTGAGATCACCCAATTGCCACCTCTCCACCATCATCTTTAACCCCTACCTGGTTATATTCTTCTAGCCCCATCCTCACATGTTTGAGGTTTAAAGGTCTCACAGTTATGATGAGATCCTTCTGGTGGAAGTTTTTTAGTAAATGAAAAATAAAATACTAAGATGACAATATTTCATACAGTTTGCTTTCCAGGTGTTTAAAATTATATAAAAACTATAAATAACGAAGTAAATATGCGAAAAACTGATTGAACAAATATCGAGAGTCATGGATTTCTGGAAGATCTTACCGAGGAACACTTTTAAGGTGTTGGACATCAGGACATGAAACGACAAATAAAATCGTAATAATACGAATACTCAATGCTAAGGAAATATTTCCTTTTGCCTTTGGAAGGGGCAAGCCAGCTAGACTCGGACCTTTGAGCATTGAGCAATCGTCACCAGGGAAGGGAGTTCGCTTGAAAGTGAGCGACTTGCCCAGATAATTTGATTGATTGATTGATTGATTAGGAGTTTTTTGTCATCCTGACATCTAAGGTTATTGACGCCGAACCGGATAATTTGAGCAAACAATGTGTTGATATTTTAATCTGTTATATCCTACATCCTATATACCACATCATCACTATAATAATGCACCAATGAACTTTCATTGCATGTCATTTCACATATTTTATTTTCACCAAACACTTCTGAAACAATATAGATTACGTTAACTGATGATGCATTTTAAATCTCCAACCTTAAACTAATGTAATTGATATAGCAAATAATACCATTTTCTCTAAGATGGCCGGAGCCAAGTAGCCCGTGCCAAAAGCTGGCCCTAACCACATCGAGCTACGTGGCTCATGATCGAAATCAAAGGAAAACACTGAAATCAACAACAAAACCTTTAAACCTCATTACCTTCGAAATTTTGAACAAAGGCCACTTATTAATGATTGGTGACCCAATAGGTGCTATTTGAAACGATACATTATTAGCCCCTACATATAATGCATAGGCTACAGTGTGTATGTATGTAGAGAGAGAGAGAGAGAGAGAGAGAGAGAGAGAGAGAGAGAGAGAGAGAGAGAGAGAGAGAGAGAGAGAGAGAGAGAGAGGGGGGGGGAATTGCTTAAGAAAATGCACACGAAGGATATTTCCATGTTATGAATATTGATATGAATAGTCAGTTCCAATATTATTCAAGAAAATTTTATATAGAAATAGGATAGGAAAATTCACATAAAGAGGCATGATAAAATCTTTTGATGAATTAGTTTCGAAATAATATTAGATTACATTTCTTAAAAGAATAAAAAAGTTCTCTCTCTTCATCGCATTTATTTGAGTGATGTCGGTAATTTCCCTCACATTCGAACCATCCTAACGATGTCTCGGTTGTTTAACGTTGGCCACCTTTCAGGGCAAGAGGGGCATGATCTCTCCAAGTCAGGACTGGCCAGGCGACACCGGTTTTGGTGCTGGGTGTACATTCCACTTGACAGTTTGCGTTTTAGTATGACATTAGGAGTCTATACAGTTCGTTTGTACAGAACTGTTATAAAATTTCAAACGTTATGACTCAAAAGCACACTTTGAAAGAGAAACAAACACAAGAACGCCACCTAACCTAAGGTTCCTACCTAACCTAACCTAACCTAAGAGCCGTATTCTTACCTATTTACCTACCAGGCTGTGATACCCCCCACCCCTTAAACTACCACATCCTTAACTCATCATAAGACTAATAAGTGCCAACCCTGCGTTTGCTTCCTAACCGGCTTCACTTCCAGCAAGGTAACACTAAAGCATATTTCCTAAATCGTAAAAACAGTTTCTTATGATTGTATTTCAAACCAAGATAAACAACAACTTCCCCATAAACAAATTCTATTTGACAAGTGATAGGAAAGTTTACGCCTGTCCCAACAAACTACAATCATCCATGACATTCAATCAAACTGTTACGCGTTTTAGGACAACAATCAGTCAAACCTACCTCCTGAAGAACAAGGGCTCAGGCACCGGAAGACCCGTCGACTGACGAAGGAGGTGTAGGATATGCTCTTTCACGGTGTCTTCAGGAAGCTTCTCCATCAGGACAGCTTCTTTACCATCTACGTAAGCTTGAAGGACGTTCTTCTGATGCTGCAAGCTCTTTATCAGCACGATCCCATATAGCCACTCCTGCAACCAAGCTCATGCGGTAAAACTTGTAAAAACAATCTTCCTAAGAGTTTCGTAAGCGGTTATTTTGTTATCGTCATCAACATCAAGAGTTCAAACCAATGTATCAAAACAATTATAAAATAGGGATGATGAAGAGGTCTTCAGTAGTCTATATCTTACCATTTCCTCCGGAAGATTGAAGTTTCTCCAAATCAAAACGAGGTACAGTGGATTGTTACTCCCCCACCATTGGTCTGGCCATCCTATTTGTACTTTATTAAGCACATCCAATTCGACACTCTGTTCTTAGAAAGTTTGGAAATAGGTTTCAATTGGAGTCATTCAGTAATTAGCGACAGTGACAGATAAGCTTGTCGTTGTATTTTTTGTTATTACATAAGGATTATCATGAATGAAAGTATGTATTATGATACTTCAAGACATGCCACGTACGATCATTTGTATAAATTCTAGTTTAAGATATTAGCAACATGAAATTTTGATAAGAAAACTGGCGAGTAAAAGTCAATTTTGGTGACGCTAAGCGCCTTTAATCAGAAGAAAAAAAAAATACTTAATTTCTTACGTTTAGATCATTTGTGAAATGAATCGGAAGAGAGGGTTGGAAGAGGAGGGCTTGATGTCTCGCTTTCAGATAACCAACAGGAACGGTGACGATGACATGTCTGGCTAAAAACGACTTCGAACCGTTGTTAGCCACCAATAGAACGCGCCCTTCGTCGTCCCAGAAGATTTTGTTTACAGGAGTCGACGTTCGGACGATTCCTTTCGGGATGTGTTTCTGGAAGGTTCTAATGATACTTAATGTCCTATTTTTTTTTATCAGGATGCTTTCTATTCTATCAATTTTACATATTTGCTATGATAGAGAATACAGAATAGTTGAGTGATATATCCCAGCAATTTTCATAATGTAAGCCAGGACCCATACAGGAATGTAGGCTATATAAATTACAATTTCGTTTGAATAATCTTACAGTCATTTGAGTAACAAGGGTGTCGAGTCCATTCTTCCAGAAGTGGGGATCTTCCAAGGATAATTGATTGAGGATGTCATCTACCACGACGGATGTCCAGTTTTCATTGCCAAATACGATGGTCGTAAGCTGAAAACAGATACGAGACTGAGATACAATTTACAGGCTGCCTTAGCGCAACAGGCCGTGAGTGCAGGTCGTTCTAAAGCGGGGTTTACACGGCCGAGCAGCTCGTCGAGCCCGGTTGTCGAACCTACTTGTAGAACGGCTCGAAGAGCTTTCAGACAGTACATCGAACCTCAGTGTGCCTCGTGCTAAAACAACGTCAACATGTCTCTCGACCAGGACGATTTGATAGCCATTGCTTTAGCAGTGGCACTAAGAAGGAAAAAAAAAAGATCAAAAGAGAGAAATTTTCATATACCAACTTGCTTGTTGCTTTAAAATTAGAGCCTGATGACTGGCGCAATTATTTGCGTATGGATGAAGACACGTACATTGATCTACCGAATCGTGTCAGCCCTTTCATTACTATGAGGAAGGCCATAACTCCACATGAAAGACTGAGTGTCCGCTATTCCTTTGTTTCTGGCTACTTTATTGGAATAGTCTTTTGATCTAACTTTCCATAAAGCTGGATGAGCTCGATATGCATGTATGAAATCAAGTACGACTTCCTTCTCATTCTTACTTTCATTAATGACAGCAATTATGCATTTCTTTGTTGATGTTTCCTCTAGCAGGTTTGAATAACAACTGAGGTTCGATGCTCGACACCCGTTCACACGTTCACACCGCTCGTCAAACAATGTAGCTCCGCCCACAAAAGTCAAGATGAGCCTGACTTTCATCGAGCCGCTCGACGAGCGTGCTCGACAACCAAATAGCCCGTTTACACGCTCGAACATCAATTCAAACACAGGGTTGTCGAGCCAGGCTCGACGAGCTGCTCGCCCGTGTAAACCCCGCTTAATGCCTGCCTGCCTGAGATACACAACCATAGTCAGATTTCTCATTTTCATCGTCACCTCCTACGCCTATTGACGCAAGGGGCCTCAGGTTTCATTGTCAGTGTTGCCAGATATGGGGATTTATACCTAGATTTGGGGATTTTGGGTGTCTAATGGGGATATTCTGTAAAAATTTCTATGAAGACAGAGATGATTAAAACTTTATATTGTTGCAATTAGTTTGCTTGCACTTATATGCAGTAAAGTGAGTAATTTCTATCCAGTATTAGTAAAGCATAAAGGATCAGAAGAAAATATATTTATGGAAATGGGGATTTTTGGGTTGTTTTGGGGATTTTTTATCACGAGTTTTGGGGATTTTTACACTAACCCACCTGGCAACACTGTTCATTGGCTAGATAACAAGGAGGGACCGGCAGAATCAGACTTACTTGAAAGGTTTTTTTTTTTATTTTTTATTTTTTTTTTTTTTTTTTTTTTTTACAATTTGGAAGCTTGTCCCTATTTGGGGTCGTTATAATAGTGCATTTTGATAGGATGGATTATCATGTGTATATAATGTATGAGTCGTTTTTAGTTCACGACAGCAAAATGGCCAAAATTTAATCGAATATCTATTACAGAAGGTAGGTAAAAATAGACGAAAATAAAATCTAAATTATGGGAAACAAAATGGCGAAAAGACCAACAAATTGAAGCCAGTTCGGAATGAAAGAAGCTTGAGATTGACCTTCGAATACCTAATTACTTATGCATAATAATAATAATAATAATAATAATAATAATAATAATAATAATAATAATAATAATAATAATAAAAATAATAATAATAATAATAATAATAATAATAATAATATTAGTAATAATAACAACACCAACAATAATATTAATAACAACAACAACAACAACAACAATAATAATAATAATAATAATAATAATAATAATAATAATAACAACAACACCAACAACAACAACAACAACAACAACAACAATAATAATAATAATAATGATAATAATAATGATAATAATAATATTTTGTTAAAAATAATGGTTGCCTCAGCTGCATTGATCTTAAACTCATTCTTCTCAATGGTTCTTATTATCTTCTTTCCAGAATTACTACATGCAGCCAGTGATTGTGCAAAACGCAGCAAAAGTCATCCTTCATGGTGGGTAGTCAAATTCAGGAATAATGGGCTAATCAAGGTTTAAATGAAAATTTACAATTTAGGTAAAATATACAAGTCGACTTATAAATTTTACTTGTGATGGAAAGAAGATAATAAGACCCATTGAGAAGACAAGAGTGTAAGATCAATACAGGCTGAGCCAGCCATTATTTTGAACAAAACTTGCCTGAAAGAGGGTCTACTACCCAATAATAAAGATAATAATAATGATAATAATAATGATAATAATAATAATAATAATAATAATGATAATAATAATAATAATAATAATAATAATAATAATAATAATAATAATAATAATAATAATATCCAAATATTCACACAATATAAAGCAGGATAGCCATAAGGAGAAAAGAGAAAAACTGAAAATAGAAGAGAAAGAAGCCGGATAAAATGTAAATACAAACAACAGTTTAACATAAAACAATTAAAGAATAACAAATGTATTACTATTATTACTTGCTAAGCTACAACCCTAGTTGGGAAAGCAGGATGCTATAAGCCCAGGGGCTCCAACAAGGAAAATAAACCAGTGAGGAAAGGAAACTAGGAAAAATAAAATATCTTAAGAACAGTAACAACATTGAAATAAATTTCTCCTATATAAACTATGTAAACTTAAACAAAACAATAGGAAGAGTAATAAGACAATAGTGTGCCCGAGTGTAACCTCAAGCAAGAGAACTCTAACCCAAGACAGTGG
>NC_090769.1:117590-132590 GCF_036898095.1 Palaemon carinicauda | reverse complement strand
ATCTACAGATAATAATAATTAAATAATTCCCTTTCACTTGGCTATATATTTTTTCTTGACTTCCATGATGTCTAAATTAATTTCTTTAAATTACTGTAATCTTTAAACTTTGTGTAAATTAACTTGATTTGTCTGCAGTAGGTAGTAGGTTGGCTAAGTCACCAGCCACCCGTTGAGATACTACCGCTAGAGAGGTACGGGGTCTTTTGATTGGCCAGACAGTCTGGCCTATTCTTTACATATCCTCCTCTGTCCTCATACACCTGACAACACAGATTACCAAACAATTCTTCATCAATCAAGGGGTTAACTACTGCGCTGTTAATTGTTTAGTGGCTACTTTCCTCTTGGTAAGGGTTGAAGAGACTCTTTAGCTATGGTAGGCAGCTCTTCTAGGAGAAGGACACTCCAAAATCAAACCATTGTTCTCTATTCTTGGGTAGTGCCATAGCCTCTGTACCATGGTCTTCCACTGTTTTGGGTTAGAGTTCCCTTGCTTGAGAGTACACCTGAGCACATTATTCTATCTTATTTCTCTTCCTCTTGTTTTGTTAAGTTCTTTATAGTTTATATAGACGATATTTACTTTAATGTTGTTACTCTTCTTAAAATATTTTACTTTCCTATTTTCCTTTTCTTACTGGCCTATTTTCCCTGTTGGGGCCCTTGGGCTAAAAGCATCTTGCTTTTCCAATTAGGGTTGTAGCTTAGCAAGTAATAATAATAATAATAATAATAATTCAGCTAGCAACTTACCACAACTGATAGTCACCTGCGATGCTGGCCGCTGGATGTGACGTATTTGGGTGAACTGAAAACGTGAAATAATAATAATAATAATAATAATAATAATAATAATAATGATATAACACTTCTAATACCCAATACAACAATTAAACAAATGTATTTTCTCGCTGACGAATGTAAGTGAGATTAATATGTAGGCCATTGTTTACCACAGTTGCTGATAACATTAGATGGTACTAAGAGCAGGGAAATGGAAGATGAAACGTATAGGTTTTTAAGTGAAAAGAAAAAAAAACGAAAACAATGAGGAAGAATATTATGTTTATACACACACACACACACACACACACACACACACACACACACACACACATATATATATATATATATATATATATATATATATATATATATATATATATATATATATATATTACTTTAATTTTATCAGTAATACGTTTTTTTTTGCATGTGTATTTATTCATACATACATACGCACACACAACCACGCGCACATATATAAATATATGAAATACATATATATATATATATATATATATATATATATATATATATATATATATATATATATATATATATTATCATTATTATTATTACTATCCAAGCTACAACCCTAGTTGGAAAAGCAAGATGCTATAAGCCCAGGGGCTCCAACAGGGAAAAATAGCTCAGTGAGGAAAGGAAATAAGGAAATAAATAAATGAAGAGAACAAATTAACAATAAATCATTCTAAAATAAGAAACAGCGTCAAAACAGACATGTCATATAATAAACTATCAACAACATCAAAAACAAATATGTCATAAGTAAACTATAAAAAGACTATGTCTGCCTGGTCAACAAAAAAGCATTTGCTCCAACTTTGAACTTTTGAAGTTCTACTGATTCAACCACCCGATTAGGAAGATCATTCCACAACTTGGTCACAGCTGGAATAAAACTTCTAGAGTAATGCGTGGTATTGAGCCTGGTGATGGAGAAGGCCTGGCTATTAGAATTAACTGCCTGCCTAGTATTACGAACAGGATAGAATTGTCCAGGGAGATCTGAATGTAAAGGATGGTCAGAGTTGTGAAAAATCTTATATATATATATATATATATAAGAGATTCCGAACAACTTCTGAAAATAGCTGTAGAGAAATATTTTGGACTACCAGGAAAAAAAGATATTACCGATAAAATCAAAGTAATGGAGACTCGTGAGAATGTTGATGTTCAGCCGTGTTCTGAATTTCCCATTAGTGATTTAATGTGAAAAATAAAGTTATGTTTTCCTATTTTCACGTAACTTCTGGATTATGTGATAGAGAGGTCCGTTGGGAAGTAACGAGAGGGAAGGGAATAGAATGATTGTCGGTATTTGGCAGGTTTAAAGGTTTAAAGGTCGCTCATGAATGGCAGAGGCAAGGGACAGTGACATTGCCCTAGCAATCAGGACAATGCCCTAGAGACTGACCATATTTTATAGGATCAGCGCCCAAGCCTCCTCTCCACCCAAGCAAGGAACAGGGAGGGCCAGGCAGTGGCTGCTGATGACTCAGCAGATAGACCTATAGGCTCCCCCAAACTTAGCTCACAAGGATGGTAAGGTTGCAGAGACTAATGGCACTAACGAGTCTGAGCGGGACTCGAACCCCCGACCGACAAACACCAGGCAGAGACGTTACCAATCAGGCCACAGCAACCCTTAATGTTGTAGGCTTAATAGGCCTACTGCTTGGTAGATTATACAATATTTGCAAATTTTAGTAAAGAGAGGGAATTAAAGGGCAAGTGGTGTTGGTCTAAAGAGCCTTGGAAAATTAATTTGTTGAAAGACTGTGGAATGCAAAATTTTATATTCCTTAAAAAGGGTTAATAAATATTTCTATTTCTGTGACATAAGGGGCATTGAACTGTTATACATTCCAAACAAAGAAAAAATATTTCTTTTAGGTTTCTTTCCAGGGAATTTCTCACAGATATTTTTTTTCTTAGACCATTTTGTGTAGTCAGTTTTAAAGGCACTCATTTTCATATAGCACTTCATAGCGTATTACTGCAATCTATATTACAACAATGAATCAGTCTGTTTGTATTCCATACAAAATACAGAAGATCAAAAGTGAGGCTCTTGGCGGACAATGCGCCCTACATAAGAAGTCTCGTGACGTCAGCATGAGTCTACAGAAGGGCCCTCTGTAGACTCATGCTGATTTATTTGGGACAATCTGAACAGAACCATCAGTATGACACTAGGCCTATTAATTTAATCTAATATTAAAATATATAGGAAGTCTCGTGACGTCAGCATGAGTCTACAGAGAAGGCTTCTGTAGACTCATACTGATTTATTTGGGACAATCTGAACCGAACCACCAGCATGAAACTAGGCCTATTAATTTAATCTAATATTCAAATATATAGGAAGTCTCGTGACGTCAGCATGAGTCTACAGAGAAGGCTTCTGTAGACTCATACTGATTTATTTGGGACAATCTGAACCGAACCACCAGCATGAAACTAGGCCTATTAATTTAATCTAATATTCAAATATATAGGAAGTCTCGTGACGTCAGCATGAGTCTACAGAGAAGGCTTCTGTAGACTCATACTGATTTATTTGGGACAATCTGAACCGAACCACCAGCGTGAAACTAGGCCTATTAATTTAATCTAATATTCAAATACATAGGAAGTCTCGTGACGTCAGCATGAGTCTACAGAAGGGCTCTCTGTAGACTCATGCTGATTTATTTGGGACAATCTAAACCGAACCACCTGCGTGACACTAGGCCTATTAATTTAATCTAATATTCAAATACATAGGAAGTCTCGTGACGTCAGCATGAGTCTACAGAGAAGGCCTCTGTAGACTCATGCTGATTTATTTGGGACAATCTGAACCGAACCATCAGTATGACACTAGGTCTATTAATTCAATCTAATATTCAAATACATAGGAAGTCTCGTGACGTCAGCATGAGTCTACAGAGAAGGCTTCTGTAGACTCATGCTGATTTATTTGGGACAATCTGAACCGAACCACCAACATGAAACTAGGCCTATTAATTTAACCTAATATTCAAATGAAGATCTACCAAATATCTGAATTCAACAAATAAAACTGAGTTTACTTACCAGGGGTACAATATACGAGTGAAATGAATCCCAACCATATGAGCCAAGGAGCCATGGCGAACTTGTGCCCTTCGAAAGCGTCGCTGACTCTGGCAAAGGATACTGGCTTTCAGGGTGCTATAGGAGGTCATTCACAGGATTAGCTTCTCGAACTAAGTCACCAATAATCTTGTTCAGTTTATTTTCGCAGTTTGCACTATGTGTCCTTAAGCCAGATGATAATAGTAGCTTAATCATCGTTTGGTTTATTACCTCATACACTGAATCTGATGGCCATTTGTTTGGTTACATAAATATTTGTTATTAGTATTGCTATTATCATTATTATGACTGTTATTATTATTACTATTTCTCTATCATCAATATAAGAATAGCTCATAATGTAATAACGTTTTTATGGCAAAAACTACAAAGATGTCGCACTTGTTCAACGATATTTCATGAAATTAAATACTCAGAGTAAAACGAGGAAAGAACATATCAAAGAAGGATGTGAAATTGAGCGCGCACGTACGAACTAGGTGTCGGTACAATGGGTGTTAACCCAGGACCTTACAAACGCGAGCCATGTGTTAAAATTGACTAATAATCCAAGTAAAGGAAATTAGACTCACAAATAATTTAATGTAATTAAGTCTAATTTAATGAAAATGAGATGGCGACCGGTTTAAGTTACTGATTATCTGAAATACTTATTTTGTTGTATTCTGATAAAAATTAAACAACTTAACTTGAATGATTTTCGCTTTTTAATGAATAATGCAGAATTTTGTAGCTTGTTACATTACATTCATAATTTAATATCGGTAGTTTTCTTGAATGAGGATACACTTAGACACACCATTTTATCTTATTTCTCTATTTTTTTTTTTTGTTAAGTTTTTATAGTTTATTTATTGAAGGATTAATTTAATGTTGTTACTTTTCTGAAAATACTTTTTTTTCTTATTGTTCATTACTTCTCTTGTAGTCTATTTGTTTCCTTATTTCCTTTATTCCTTGGGCTATTTTCCTTGTTGAAGCTCTTGGGCTTATAGCATCCTACTTTTCCAACTAGGGTTGTAGCTTAGTTAATAATAATAATAATAATAATAATAATAATAATAATAATAATAATGTAGGAAAGTAATAAATAATAATATACAATTAGGAAGATATGTGTGATAAGATATAAAATATCTTTATATTATCTTGTTAATGAAATATTGCCAACTACAGGTGTCAAAACTAAAGGAAATTTTATTCATCGATGTAAACTCTGACTGAAATAATAATAGGATAATTCATTTTATATATCTAGTCAGACTTTCATATGTTGGGAGTTCTATACTCAATTTTTTCTAAGGAGGCGCATTTGCACGGACTCGCAGCAGTGCCCTTTTGGCTCGGAAAAGTTTCCTGCTATCTGATTGGTTAGAATTATCTCGTCTAACCAATCAGCGATCAGGAAACTTTTCCGAGCTAAAAGGGCACCCCTGCGAATCGGTGTAAACCTGCCTCACTAAAAAGGATTGACTATAGATACTGTCAGTCACCAGTTATGTGAATAAATTCAACAAAGAAAATATACAGAGGAGAATTTGTATTGAATAAGCCAGACTATTCGGTGTATGTGTAGGCACATGAAAAAATTAGCCGTAACCTGAGAGATGGATCCAATTTAGTACAATCTGGCTGGTCAAAGGACCCAATAACACTCCAGTGGTAGTGTCTCAACGGGTGGTTGATATCTTGGACAACCTACTACCTTTCCACACGAACATAATGATAAGTTTGCCTTCGCTCTTAAACATTTTCCGTTAAAAAAAGATAAAAATCCCCTAATAAATGTTGCTAGATATTTACCGTTTTAAAAACGGATATATTGACGTAAAGGAGTGATATTACGGTCACCAACCCGTAAAAGATAATAACAAAGTAGGGTAAAAATTACGGTCGCCTGTATTTTACTCAAATACGGCTGAGAACAGTATATTTTTATGGAGAATTTCCTATTAAAATAACGGTTTCTTTTCTTAACAGTGTGGTGAGAAAGCCATTTTTCCCCCTTTTAATCAACTCTTTGTATGATAAATGTCATCTCCATAAGTAAAAAATCGGTGCATCACAAATGCATCTCTCTTAAACAATTCTCATAAAATGTTAAATAATTTGTGGCTTCAATTTTCTATCGAAAGCACGTTTCTGATTTCCCCCACCTTTGCTTATCTTCAAGACTAGAATTTTGGAGGAATATGTTTTGATGTATATGACAAAGCATTTCCATAGGATGGTTTTTTTTTTCTGATATGCTGGAGTTGTTCACCTAGAAGATAAATATTGGTGGCTGCTGATTACTGAAGCAGTACACTGTAAAAAAAAAAAAAAAAAAAAAAAAAAAAAAAAAAAAAAAAAAACTTAATTTTAATCGGACATTGTCCGTAAAATTATACGGCGCTGAGCCGTATTTCAGTAGAGTAAAGGCGACCGTAATTTTACCCTACTTTGTTATCACATTTTACGGGTTGGTGACCGTTAATATCACTTATTTACGTTTATATATCAGTTTTTATAACGGTAAATGAGTGGCAACATTTATTCCAGGTTTTTACCGTTTTTTTACGGCAAATTTTTAACAGTGTATTATTATTATTATTATTATTATTATTATTATTATTATTATTATTATTACTTGCTAAGCTACAACCCTAGTTGGATAAGCAAAATGCTATAAGCCCAGAGGCCCCAACAGGGAAAATAGCCCAGTGAGGAAAGGAAACAAGGAAAAATAATATATTTTATGAACAATGACATTTAAATAAATATTTCCTATATAAACTATGAAAACTTTAACTAAACAAGAGGAAGAGAAACGAGATAGAATAGTATGCCCGAGTGTACCCTCAAGCAAGAGAACTCTAACCCAAGACAGTGGAAGACCATGGTACAGAGGCTATGGCACTACCCAAGACTAGAGAATAATGGTTTAATTTAGGAGTATCCTTCTCCTAGAAGAACTGCTTACCATAGCTAAATTTTAGAGTCTCAGTGTAGGCTGTGTTAAACTTTCATGCGTCTTCAGACTACTGTCTGCACTCCCCTCCTGCCGGAGAAGATCTCCAAGGCCCTAATAGAGTAGCTTACATCTATAAAACAAGAGTAGCACCAACTTCGAAACAATGCGCCATTTTGATTCCAGAACCACAGTAAGGGCCCGGCCAGACCAAGCGCGGCTAGCGGCGAGGTTAGCGGCAAGAGGTTCCCGCGGCAAATTGAAACCTTAGGTATCTTATGCAGGTGGCCAGATAGGAGGCGCGGCCAGACCAAGCGCGGCTAGCGGCGAGGTTAGCGACAAGAGGTAATGGCGGCAAATTAAAGCCTTAGTATCTTATATAGGTGGCCAGATGAGGCGCGAGGCTTCCCGCGCCTCCTATCTGGCCACCCACATAAGATACTAAGGCTTTAATTTGCCGCCATTACCTCTTGTCGCTAACCTCGCCGCTAGCCGCGCTTGGTCTTGCTAAGGCAGGCAAGCCTATCAGGCATTTACTGTTTTAAAAAACGGACATATTGACGTCAAGGATTGATATTACGGTCACCAACCGATAAAAGGTTGTAAGAAAGTAGAGTAAAATTAAGGTGGCTGTATTTAACTGAAATACAGCTGAGAACAGTATATTTTTACGGAAAATTTTCGATTAAAATCACGTTTTTTTTTTCTAACTGTGTAGGAACTCTAGGCTCTGAAGCCTTCTTCTTCTTCTTCTTCTTCATCTTCATCTTCTTGTGCTTGCGTGGATAACCCCACAGGAGAGCTTCGTGGAAGAACTAAATATGTCAACAATATCTTTATAGATCTCTAGGTAAAGAAATAAATAATTCAAATTAATTCAGACTGAATTTTTATTCACCCAGACACCATTTTTTATCATTCTAATGTCACAATGTTAACATATGTTAAGAACCATTCGATGAACGTGTTCCCAAATACCCCGTTCATGCGTTCGAACATCACTTCAAACACTTGTCTGTTGAACCACGTTTGAAAAACCGTTCGGCTGTGTAAACCCGCCTTTGACTTCCACACCATTTGTACTGTTAGGGCTGATTCACACCTGACACTCACACTCACACTCACGTGCACGCAATTGATCGCGTTCAAATATTCGTTAATGATAAACAGGCAGAGTATTCAACCCATCCAGTCAATCATTTGAGCTCAACTCCAGTCACGGTCACAGTCAAGCTCACGATCAAAGCAAAAGATATTTTGAACGTGCTCAAACTTGAGCGAGAGCTATACCCGCTAATTCTAGAGCCGAAAAATCAAACCAACACAAAACAAACTGAGCTCAGGAGAGCTTAAGTTGAGCGGCATATGTGAACGTGCCAGTAAAATGAGCTGATTGAGAGTTTGACCGTGACTTGGGCGTGAGCGTGAGCGTGAGCGTGAGTGTCAGGTGTGAATCAGCCCTTAAGCTTTTCTCCAAGTGAACTGTTGCTGATATCACGGATAAACCTGATATCAGTGCTGTTATCTTAGCTTCTCCAGATAAATTGTTACTATTCAAGTTATCACTGTTATCTATAACTGTTATTAGTGCTGTTATTCTAATTTTCAGTGGTAATGCTTCCTTCAAGTGAACCGTTCCTAATACTGTTATGAGTGTTATTAACAACATTGTCAGCAATTCTATTCACACAATTTTTACTATAAATAGACCCGCCAAGTGAACTGTTGTTACTAACGTTTTCGTTATTAATTATGATAATGCTTTCAGTGCGGTTATCTCCACTGGCTTCTTTCAGCTGAGCTGTTTCTAATATTGCTTTCAGCAGTGTTAATAACATCGTTATGAGAACTGAAACTGCCACTATTATTTCCGTTACTAGTTCTTCCAACAGAACTATTCCTAGTAACGTTTTCATTGTTAATAGTGACAGTTTTATCAGTCC
Organism: Palaemon carinicauda; assembly: GCF_036898095.1. Taxonomy (NCBI): domain Eukaryota; kingdom Metazoa; phylum Arthropoda; class Malacostraca; order Decapoda; family Palaemonidae; genus Palaemon; species Palaemon carinicauda. The sequence goes on along the minus strand of NC_090769.1, from coordinate 123,764 downwards.
CTCCACTGCCACTGTAAGTACTATTTTTACTTTATACATCTGAATTATTCCTAATAATGTTATCAGTGTTGTTAATAACAGGATTAATACTGTTAGTACTTCCTCCATCTGAACTATTGCTAATAATGCTACCAGTGTTGTTAATAACAGTATTATCAGTCCTGTTAACTCCACCAATTGTACTGTTAATACTTCCTCCATCTGAAATATTGCTAATAATGCTACCAGTGTTGTTAATAACAGTATTATCAGTCCTGTCAACTCCAATAATCGTGCTGTTAATACTTCCTCCATCTGAACTATTGCTAATAATGCTATCAGTGTTGTTAATAACAGTATTATCAGTCCTGTTAACTCCATCAATCGTGCTGTTAATACTTCCTCCATCTGAACTATTGCTAATAATGTTACCAGTATTGTTAATAACAGTGTTATCAGTCCTGTTAACACCACCAATTGTACTGTTAATACTTCCTTCATCTGGACTATTGCTAATAATGTTACCAGTATTGTTAATAACAGTGTTATCAGTCATGTTAACTCCACCAATTGTGCTGTTAATACTTCCTCCATCTGAACTATTGCTAATAATGCTACCAGTGTTGTTAATAACAGGATTATCAGTCCTGTTAACTCCAATAATCGTGCTGTTAATACTTCCTCCATCTGAACTATTGCTAATAATGTTACCAGTGTTGTTAATAACAGGATTATCAGTCCTGTTAACTCCACCAATCGTGCTGTTAATACTTCCTCCATCTGAACTATTGTTAATAATGCTACCAGTGTTGTTAATAACAGGATTATCAGTCCTGTTAACTCCAACAATCGTGCTGTTAATACTTCCTCCATCTGAACTATTGTTAATAATGCTACCAGTGTTGTTAATAACAGTATTATCAGTCCTGTCAACTCCAATAATCGTGCTGTTAATACTTCCTCCATCTGAACTACTGCTAATAATGCTACCAGTGTTGTTAATAACAGGATTATCAGTCCTGTTAACTCCACCAATCGTACTGTTATTACTTCCATTAGATAAATTACTCTTAGTTATATTTTCAATGTCATTAATAACACTGTTATTCAAAGGACGACTTGTAGATATTTGACTAGGACCTGTTACATTACCACTTGAAATATTTTGTGGAAAGATAGTGTTATTGTTTATAATAGTTGTGCTGTTTAGTATAAAAGATGCTGTAGACATTGTACTCTCCACATTGTTTAAACAAAAATTACCAGTGAGCTTAATACAAGAGGCATTGATTCCAGATAAAGTATTCAAAATACTTGCTTTAATCTTCAGCAATTCCGTTATATTCATTGATAGTTTATCCAATCTCTGTAGAACTTTATAATTATTTACAAGTTCAAAAACTATCTGTCTGATTTGGTTTGTTGGGCAACTTGAAACTGGAAGTCTGTTATTAGCAAGAGATTTTACTGTCTCGGTCAAGCGTAAGCTTTCTAGTAACAATGATTCAAGTTTTGCCATTGGAACTAAGTACTTGTTATTTTCACCATTAGTCGTGTTTCCAGTACTAAAATTACTAGTATTACTACTGGTGTTTAGAAAACTGATTGGTGTTACTAAACCAGCAACGCTGTCGTTCACGCTTTCTTTAGTGTTGATTACTTGCACATTTCCCTGAAGGGGATCTGAGCTTTGTTGTATATTGCTTTCACTGTGATTAGCTTTTTCTTGTATGGTGGTACTTACATTAAAATTCTTAAGGTCATCATCACTGCTGATCATTGTACTATTATCTAACGACACCAAGTTATTTAGTGGCAATGTACTCCTTGCTGTAAATTCTTCAGTGGCATTTACCACTTCTTTGGGTCCATTCTTTATCGTTACTGCGGGATTCATTGATATTGCCGATAATTCCCCTGCATTTATACCACTCGCTTGTACTGTCGTTTTGAGAGTTTTCTCCCTAGATTCAGTTGCAGGAGGTAGTGCTGCAGAAGGAACTTTATTTCCCTCTAGTTGGATAGAAGTTAGCGTATTTTTGTGGACCATCTCTTCTCCTAAAATTGTCGCACTTTCTGACTCTTTATCTGTAAGAACTAACTGCACAGGTGTTGTCCTTTGGGTCACTTTCTCTATATGTTGGTCTGTTTGAGTAATTTCCGATTTGGAATGTTGCCCTTCAGATAAGATCCCCGAAGATGCTGGTATTTCTGTAAGTATTCTATCTGTGGTTGTTAATTTTCCGGGGATTTCTGATTTTGATTCTTTATCTGTAAAACTCGATCGTACGGGTGGTGTCATTTCGGCCACTTTCTCTGTATGTTGGTCAAATTCAGCTTCTTTTTCTGTGCCTGACACTGTTTCAGGCATTCCTGTTATGGGATTTCTATCTATATCCACATGTTCTACAGTCTTGTTATTTCTGGATGCTTGCTCTGTAACTACTGCAAGTGAAGACATATCAATTTTAGTGACTATCGCTACAGAAACTGTTGGTTTGTTTATGTTCTGTTTACTTGCCATTGCTATAGGAACTGAAGGCGTAGTCACTTTGTTTTCTACAGATGCTACTAAAGGCGTAGTCATTTTGTTTTCTACAGATACTGCTGAAGGTGTAGTGACTTTGTTTGCTACATATACTGCTGAAGGTACGGATTTTATGGTTGTTTTGCTCGAAACTTTATCTATAGCAAATGCTGGTGTGGGCACCTTTGCTATAGGTGCTTTATCTGTTATCAATGGTGCTACATGTATGGTAGATTTAAGTATTCCCTCTGCAGCAACTGTCGGTGCATGTTCAGGTGTTTGAGGCTTTTTATCTTCAGCTACAGTTACCGTGGGTACCCTTGTTACAAGTACTTTGTCTGTTATCAATAATGCTTCATGTACTGTTGATTTATGTATGCTCTCTACTGCCATAACTGGAGCATTTTCAGATAGTAAAGGTATTTTGTCTTTAGTGACTATTGCTACAGGAACGGTTGGTTTATTTATGTTCGGTTTACTTGTCATTTCTAAAGAAACTGAAGGTGTAGTTATTTTATTTGCTACATATACTGCTGAAGGTGTAGTGACTTTGTTTGCTACATATACTGCTGAAGGTACGGATTTTATTGTTGTTTTACCTTCAACTGCCGTTGATTTCGAAAATTTATCCTTAGCAAACACTGGGGTGGTCACCTTTGCTATAGGTGCTTTGTCTGTCATTAAGGGTGCTGCATGTATGGTAGATTTAAGTATCCCATCTGCAGCAACTGTCGGTGCATGGTCAGGTGTTTGAGGCTTATCAGCTTTAGCTACAGTCATCGTGGGTTCCCTTGTTATGAGTACTTTATCTGTTGTCAATGATGCCAGTGCATTTTCAGACGATGAAGGTTTCTTGTCTTTAGTAACAATTATATTGGGTACCTTTGTTAAGGGTACTATTTCTTTGGTTAAGGCAGATACTGGTATTGATGATACTGTAACTTTTTCTTGATTTGATATTGGAACAGGCGATGAAAGCTCAGGTGGTTTCCATGGAATTGAAATTACTGCATCGGCTGTCATTTGTAATTTTTGAGTAGCTTTTATAGTTACCCATGGAGATTTCGAAAGGGGTTTCTCTTCTGTTCCCATTGATTCAGGCACTGTTGATTTTGTTACTTCTTTTCCTGGTGCAATTGAAAATACTATTGGGGGTATTGTTACACTAGCCTCAGAGAATTTGCGTGAAGTTGTTGTAGGCACTTTTGAAGACACAATACCTGCAGGTATGATTGTCTTAGGGGTTTTATTTATCGCTAAAGTGGTTGCATGTACTGGAATATTTGGTAGTTTTTCTATTGCTATTCCTGTTGTAGGTAGTGGTAGTGTGTGGTCTTTTTCTGGTACTGCTGTTGTTGCGGAGGCTGTTGTTTTGGGAAGTTTTCCTGGAATTACCTCTGCTACAGGGGCCTTTGTTGTAATATCTTTTTCAGCATCTATAACTATTCCCTGTTCTGTGGTTTTGGATAATTTTTCTGTAATCAACATAGCAGTAGGTACGGCAGTTTCATACAACTTTTCAGTTTTTAGAGTTATTGCAGACGCTGCTGTTGATGGTATTTTTTCTGTTGCTATCAATGATATTTGGGGTACTATTTTTGTTGTTGCTATAGGTGGAGGTACAGCTGTCTGAGGCATTATTTCTTCATTTTTAGTAACTCCAAGTATTGTTGGTGAGGGTCTTTTTTCTGTAAATATCAACTTTGTAAAGGATATAGGTGCTATTACTTTTTCTGTAGTGATCTGGGATGTCGGATGCTGATTTTGGGTAGGTGATGCCTTAGTCCTCTGTGGCAATGCTGTAGTTACTTTAGATGGTGTCTCTTTAGATGGTGGAACTGGGAGAATTGGGACAGTTGTCCTTAGAGTTGCTGCAGTAATTACAATTGGCTGTGTTGGTTTTCCACTTTTAGAACTTCTTGATTCTGCCTTTTCTGTTCCTGGATTCGAGGACACCAATGATGACAGGGTATGATGCATTCCTTGTGTTACTGGTGAGGTTGAAGGCGAAAAGAGATTCTGATAAGATGAGTTTTGTGTTAAGGATATATCATTGTCTATGTAGTCACCTATAAAAGTGATTGTATTATCAGCATTGATTATTATCAAGCTTGTATGATCACCATTGCTAATGACGATTGTGCTGATGTTATTGTTAATTGGAATGATAAGATTTCCAGATTCCTTTTCAAAGATGATACCTCCAGATTTCTGGTAAGCTTTGCCATTTCTTTTCGAACCAAAGTCTTCCCTTTCTTTCTGTGTTTTAGTATGTTTAGAACTATCTATTACAGAACCTCTTCCCTCAGGAACAATTCTTGAATTTTTGTCCAATAATTTTGAAAACCTCAACATTTTGGGCTCTTTAGGAAACAGTTCTGTTTTTAATTCTTGATAACCCCTATATCTTGTATTCTGAGGATTATTGTGTATCATGTATTTGCCACCTTGATTCCTCATACTCGAAGCCCAATTGGCATATCCTAGGTTGTTCTTCACATAACTTGGCATATTCCTGCCAGTGACTTTTGTTTCAGTAAACCTTTCACCAATGTTCAAGTTACTGATATCAATAGAGAAATTATCTTTCTGTCCATTATTGTAGTTAATGATTAGCCAAGAGATGTTAGCATTGCCTTTAATAGTAATTGTTCTTGAGCGAATATCGTAGGAGACGAATGTAGGTTTACCATTACCAGAAGTATTGTTCATATTGTCTTCTGATGAGCCATTCAGAGCTCTCTTTGAGATGGATTCATTGAGTTTCCCAAACCGGTTTTTTCTTCTATTCCTGTTCCTCACTGCAATTTCGTTTTCATAACTGCTTTCGAAAATAGAATGATGTTGTTCTTTTATCCCTCTGGCATTCCTTAAGGAGTTCTTTGGAGGTTCACTTATGTTTTTGATTAGACCCGTTTCAATTAAATTATTTGAGGGTTCAATGTTGTTTGATGGTGTAATGCTGTTATTGTTACCAATGGTGCTAAAAGAAGTAGAATTGTGTCTAGTAGTTCTGTCACCACTGACGGTAAAATTCACAAAATTTATATTTGAAATGCTAGAAAGAGAGGAATTTTTAGGAGTGCTATTAATTTCAACAGTGGAATTAACAATAGTGGAATTCACAATGTTTATGTTCAGCGTGCTTGGAGAAGACAAAGTTACAGGAATGGTATTACTAACAGGTGTTAAAGAGCTAGCATTCAGTAGGGTAAGATTAGAATTTTCTACAGAAGTGCTCTTGTCGAAAGTAGAATTCTCCAAGTTTGAAATCATTTTAGTTGTTATTCCAATAGTATGATTAGTAAAAGAATTATTACGTTCAACGGTGATACTAAGACTAATATTGAGTGCATTAGTTACTTGACTCGTAGAGTAATTAGTAACGCTATTGTTATCATTGGCATTCGTGAGATTACTGGTTACGGTGCTGGTTACATTTATAATGCTGTTGTTCATATACCGTATGAAATCTTCGATCAGAACGTAAGTTTCCTTCAGCTGCAGAATCCACTGAGGTATGACTTTAGAAACGTTCTCTTTACAAATCCGAAGAGCTGGAAATAAACGATTTTCTGGATTAATAATAATAATAATAATAATAATAATAATAATAATAATAATAATAATGGAAGACTGTCTTCTTTACGAGTGTCTGCTTTATAGAC
>NC_090769.1:107590-115090 GCF_036898095.1 Palaemon carinicauda | reverse complement strand
TAATAACCGTTGGTTGGTACTTCATCACCGTATTTTCCATCGACGAAATAAGTTTTTATAAAGTGGTTCACGTTTCCTTTTGTAAAGTTATGTCCGGACTGTATAGCTACAGATCCCATTTACTACAATAATGAAAGAGCTATTACACCAATGTGGTATATAGAGAGAGAAAAAAAAATCCGTTGCAAACCTAGACACGACTAATATAGAAATAAGACGAATGGGAGTACTCAGTCCTAATGAGTAGAGGTAGTGCACATACAATATATACGACAAGGCTATATCCACAATAACTGATGAACTAATATAGATTAGCATCTCTAAACCAAATCACTGCATTGAAATGAGGGCATCAATTATAAGGAAAAATGTCTGAATAACAGACATTTGCAACTTAATGAAAAGTGCATAACGTGCATCATTACCCATGAACAATGTGACTTATATATGATGTAAGTAATTCACTGTAAATAGTATTATGAACTAGAATGATTAGTAACATATATGTTTTATAAATTCCCATCACCGTCGCAAGCCACTGGTTCCTTAGGGTAAAAAAGTCAGTTATAAAAACTTTTAATCTGCAACACTGTGAACCATATTGAAGATGTAAAGTCGAACAATATAAATTTATTAATACGCCATCGACACCGATTTTCAGTTTGGCATACTATCCTTGTAATACCATAAGATTCATTTTCTATTCTTTCAAAGGCAACTTGCGTCTGCCAGGCATCCTGACCACAACATAGTTATAGCGGCTATCCTTATAAACTTACAATGGAAGATTAAATCAGCAACAAGCAGAGAGATGAAACACTTGCCTGATATAAGAGGAGGAATCTAATTCCTCCTGGTTAACAAATGCAACCAACTAACTATCAATATCCTAAATATAGAAACTTGACCTCCAAATATCATAGAAGAACTAGAAAACTTGAAGGTAATATCTTATAATGACAGATAAATATTCACAGAACATAAGGCCCACAAACATTGAACAAATAACTGGAAACTCACCCATTCATTGCCTGATCGACTGGCTTCATAGTCTCACTCTTGAGATATACGATTTAGGCGAGAACTGTTCAATACTACATAGAGCATCTTACATCATTCTAAATCTACTGTATAGTCCTACGCTGCTGGTAAGTCCCATCCAGTTCCATACTTCAATGACGACCCTTGACCCACACGGATGGGCTCTGGGAAAGAAATCATCTTTCATCCAATCAGTTCATTTCTCATATATTTTTTGTCTTTCCTTGCTGGTTCCTCAATACATACCTTGGACTACAACTACTATTTCTGCCTGCCACTTGACTTATCACTGAACAAGCATATGAGAAACTATCTTCCATGAATTAGCCTACCATCAACAGTATCTCACTTTACCTCTGCCCTTTTACTTTGCTTTTAATCTGCATTCAGAACTCTAGACCGTTAAATTTCTGCAAGAAGTCGCTGGACACCCGGTGTTAAAAAGATGCTGGTAGGAGCTATCAGCATTAGTCTTTTCCAACTTAAATACCCAAAGGAAAATGATGAACTTAGATTGCTTGAATTAACAACTATGACAAAATTGTTAAAAGTAAACTATCTATAGCAGGAGCTCATATAACTAGAGTCTACAGCAAAATCTGTTCTGGAAAAAACTATTAAATCTGTAATAGGACATTCTTTGGAAGTGCCTAAGAATATATTTTGTCACCTACAGAATAAGCATTTTCCCTTATTAAATACCCAAAACTTACCTGAAAAACAGCATAAGCACTTTTTCCCTTTGCACAATTTTTTGTCAGTCTTGCCTCCTGGACATTCTTTCTTGCTACCAACGCAAAACCCCCCTACTTCTCTGCACGCTGGTTTTATCTTGCAAGCCTTAGCGCAGCACTGACACTGTTTCTTGCAGCCGTTAGGAATTACTCTTTGATTGGCTGAACAAGATGTCTTGCAAGTGCCTTTGTATTTCAGACATTTCTTCTTTACCCTTTGGGCACAAGATGCATCTTGAAAGGAAGAAAAATAAGGTTAGAGATTATGATAAGGATGAGAAGCTTTCTTGTTTACAGGACTAGACTGTGTACTGTTTCGGGAGATATTATTTTGTCAGTGTAGCCTTTGCCATCTTAAGCCATCTCTACAGCTCAGCAACAATTTCCCCCTTTTAAGTAAACTTAACCAATTTTATCTTATGGCATTACTTTCTCAGGCAACTTACTGAAATTATTATATCCTATGATATCGCTGCAGTTTTAAGACGATATTTTATTTATTTACATTTTGGCATTTTTACTGAAATAATTTTAAATCATGAATAAAATCTTCAGAACTTTAAAAAAAAAAAAAAAAAAACTTCTAAAGATTTTTTTGTACTTCAAGCTATCACTCATCAGCCAAGCTTACTATACCTGAAAATTTTTGAATCAATAATTTATCCACACAATTCGATAATGCTCTCTGAGGTTTTTCTAAGATTCCCAAAGATATCAGCAAGTATATCCAGCTTTACAGAAGATGACAGACATAACTTATTATTATTGTTATTATTATTATTATTATTATTATTATTATTATCATTATTATTATTATTATTATTAAATGCTAAGCTAAAACCCTAGTTGGAAAAGCAAGAAGCTATAAGCCCAGGGGCTCCAACACGGAAAATAACCCAGTGAAGAAAGGAAAAAAGGAAAAATAAAATATCTTAAGAATAACAACATTAAAATAAATATTTCCTATATAAACTATAAAACTTTAACAAAACAAGAGGAAGAGAAACTAGATAGAATAGTGTGCTCGGGTGTACTCTCAAGCAAAAGAACTCTAACCCAAGACAGTGGAAGACCATGGTACAGAGGCTATGGCACTACCCAAGACTAGAGAACAATGGTTTGATTTTGGAGTTTCCTTCTCCCAGAAGAGCTGCTTGCCATAGCTAAAGAGTCTCTTCTACCCTTACCAAGAGGAAAGTGGCCACTGAACAATTACATTGAAGTAGTTAACCCCTTAGGTGAAGAAGAATTGTTTGGTAGTCTCAGTGTTGTCAAGTGTATGAGGACAGGAGAATCTGTAACAGTACTTGAAGGTACACTCGGGCACACTATATATTCTATCTAATTTCTCTTCCTTTTTTTTATTGTTCTTAAACATTTTATTTAAATTGTTTATTACTTCTCTTATAGTTTATTAGTTTCCTTTCCTTGCTGGGCTATTTTTCCCTGTTGGAATCCTTGGTCTTGCAGCATTCTGCTTTTTCAACCAGGGTTGTAGCTTAGCCAGTAATAATAATAATAACAATAATAATAATAATAATAATAATAATAATAATAATAATAATAATAATAATAGTAGTAGTAATAAAAATAATAATAATAATGAAAATAAAAATAATAATAACAATAATAAATGATAGTAGTAATAATAATAATAATAATAATAATAATAATAATAATAATGAAAATAAAAATAGTAATAACAATAATAAATGATAGTAGTAATAATAATAGTAATAATAATAGATAAATTAATAACAACAATAATAATGATAATAATGATAATAATAATAATAATAATAATAATAATAATAATAATAATGAAAATAAAAATAATAATAACAATAATAAATGATAGTAGTAATAATAATAGTAATAATAATAGATAAATTAATAATAATAATAATAATAATAATAATAATAATAATAATAATAATAATAACAAAAATAGAAATAATAATAATAATAATAAATGATAGTAGTAATAATAATAGTAATAATAATAGATAAATTAATAATAATAATAATAATAAAAATAATAATAACAATAATAAATGATAGTAGTAATAATAATAGTAATAATAATAGATAAATTAATAATAATAATAATAATAATAATAATAATAATAATAATGATGATGAAAATAGAAATAATAATAACAATAATAAATGATAGTAGTAATAATAATAGTAATAATAATAGATAAATTAATAATAATAATAATAATAATAATAATAATGAAAATAGAAATAATGATAATAATAATAAATGATAGTAGTAATAATAATAGTAATAATAATAGATAAATTAATAATAATAATAATAATAATAATAATAATAATAATAATAATAATAATAATAAAGGGAAAAAATACCTTTTTGTTTATCAACGATGCAACAGGAGCAAGTCCCCTTCTTGCAGAGTCCATAGATTGATTGCGTCTTGCAAAAAGATGGCTGCTTGCATTTCCCTCCGAATTTCTTACATTTTTTGTTAGTTTTGCATTTTCTATGTGACTTTTTCTTTGGTGTTTTCCCAATCATCCCATTCATGATGTTATTTTGCTTTTCGTTTCCTTTACTTGAGTTCTTGTTCGTGTTCTTTTCGTTCTTCTTGTTTTTGTTTCCTTTCGTTTTCTTTTTCTTCTTCCTCTTCTTCTTTTCGTTCTTCTTCTTTTTGTTTCCTTTCGTTTTCTTTTTCTTCCTCTTCTTATTTTCCTTATATTTCCTCTTCATTTTATTTTTCTTCTTTTTCTTCAATTTCTTTCTCTTTTCTCCCTCTTTCTTTTGTTTATTCTTACCTCCATTGGTTTTCTTCTCAATTTTCTTTTTCTTCTTGGTTTTCTTCTTTCTCTTGTTCTTCTTGTTTTTCTTATTCACCTTTTTCCTTTTCCCTATTTCTTTGATAACAATTCCATTTTTCCTTTTCTTCTTTTTCTTATATACTTCTCCGTTTCCTTTTTTCTTCCTTTTCTTCTTCATTTCCTTCCTTTTCTTTTTCTTCATTTTCTTGTCTCCTATTCCCTTTTTCATTTTTGCCCTTTTCTGATCTATTTCTTCCTTTTTCCTTTTCTTTTCCTTATCTATTTCTACCTTTTTCCTTTTCTTTTTCTTCAAATGATCTGTCTTTTCCTTTCTCTTTTTCGTTCTAAAATTTTTCTTTACAATTCCACTTATTTCCTCCATGCCAACTTTGTCATCCTTTTCCATCGTATTTTTTTCCTCCTCTATCTCTACCATCCCCAAGAGATTTCCACTTTCTTCTTTCCTCTTCTTTTTCCTCTTCTTTCTTCTCAATTTGGCCTCTCCTTTCTTTCTGTTCTTTTTCTTGTAACCTATTCCTTTTACCCTTTTTGTGTCTTCCTTATCTATTTCTACCTTTTTCCTTTTCTTTTCCTTATATTTTTCTTCCGTTTTCCTTTTCTTTTTCTTCAAATGATCTGTCTTTTCCTTTCTCTTTTTCGTTCTAAAATTTGTCTTTAAAATTCCACTTATTTCCTCCATGCCAACTTTTCCATCCCTTTCCATCGTATTTTTTTCCTCCTCCATCTCTACCATCCAAAAGTCATATCCACCGTCCTCTTTCCTCTTTTTCTTTTTCCTATTCTTTCTTCGCATTCTGGCCTTTCCTGTTTTTCTGTTCTTTTTCTTGTTTGTTTCCATCGGAAAGAGAGCCATCTGTTGGCCGCCTGAATAAAGAGAAATAAGTTACTAAATTTGCATAACAACAACACCATCAACAACAATAATAGTAAATCATGATAAAGCCAATAAGCATAACAATGTTATAATTATTATTATTATTATTATTATTATTATTATTATTATTATTATTATTTGCTGAGCTACAACAATAGTTAGAAAATCAGGATGCTGTAAGCCCAGGGGCTCCAACAGGAAAAATAGCCAAGTGAGGAAAGGAAACAAAGAAAAATATAAAATTTTAAAAGAGTAACAGGAAAATAAATATTTCCTTTATAAACTATAAAAACCTTTAACAAAACAAGAGGAAGAGAAATAAGATAGAATAGTGTGCCCGAGTGTACCCTCAAGCAAGAGAACTCTAACCCATGACAGTGGAAGACCATGGCACAGAGGCTATGGCATTACCCAAGACTAGAGAACAATTGTTTTATTTTGGAGTGTCCTTCTCCTAACAGAGCTACTTCCCATAGCTAAAGAGTCTCTTCTACCCTTACCAAGAAGTAAAGTGGCCACAGAACAATTACAGTGCAGTAGTTAACCCCTTAGGTGAAGAAGTATTGTTTGGTAATATCAGTGTTTTCAGGTGTATGAGGATAGAGGAGAATATGTAAAGAATGGGCCAGACTATCCAGTGCATGAGGGCAAAAGAAAAATTAATCTTAGCCAGAGAGAAGGATCCACTGTAGTCTGGCCAGTCAACGGACCCTATAATAATAATAATAATAATAATAATAATAATAATAATAATAATAATAATAATAATAATAATAATAATAATAATGTCAAAGACAACAAAAACAACAATGATGGGTTTTCCAAATTTCACGACACTGAACCGCCAACCTAAATGTATCATTCATTACGTTGGTGTGAAGGTAAGATCTGTTCAATATCTTACCACTGTTTCCAATTATGGGCATATTTTTGCTTTTGTTTCTATTCTTATTTTTCTTTTTATTGTTCTTTTTATTGAAGTTTTTGGTGCTCTTATCTATTGCCGCCATTATTCCATTGAGAGAAGAGTTGCCGAGACCTTTCTTGTTTTTGCTGTTGCTTTTGATGTTCTCAATGTTATTCCTGTGGTTTGATTTTTGTTTTTTCTTGGCTTCTTTTAGCTCCATCTTTTCCTTCTTGTTCTTTCTGATCCGTCTGGGATACCGGGTTCTCTGCTTTAAGCGCCATCTATCTGTTGGGACCATAACTGTATGAATGTGGGTCGTGTGTTCAGACACTATCCACCTCTACACCAATAAGCTATTGTCCTCACATTGACTGCAGAGTAAACCCGTATGACAGTCCCTACCATTTCATCTTTTGACTGCTATAAAAAAGACAAACCTGATAAGCAGCAAGATTCTACACCATCTTTACAAATAGTAATAAGAAGTTCATTAGACTCACTCTTACAAAGATGCCAACATTAATTGTTTACTATCTTTTTCTTTATCACTTACAAACTCATGCATCTCTGCACCTTCTTCTTACTATCATTAAGTTATAATGTATCCACTGTAAACTTCTAACAATTCATGATCCTTTCACGTAAACTTTTCCTTTCATTATGTTCTTTCCAAAATTCCATGCATTAAAATATTAAACAGGCATGCGGACATAAGTCCTAGCTCACACACATCTTAGACCTATTTTTACAGTTCAATTTCCTATATCGGTAATTTAACACACATTTTTCTTTCCCGGCAGATGTATGAACTCATATCATATCAAGAGACTAAAAACATTATCGGTATGAAATACCTTTAGCTGGTTTCCTTGAGGAAGGAGAAGATGTATCATAGCCGATTGTCCTGCAACATTGTTGACCATCAGAGCAGCCATCAGGACTATAGATCACCTCAACGCATCGCTCCCTTGTATAGGTGCATATCCCCGTGCCGTCGCCACAGAGGTAAGTTGTTTTCTTGGTTTCCTGTTTAAGCACCTTCTTATAATAATAAATGCAAATTCTAAAGTATGAGTTTGAGTACTTATTAAGTTTGTCTACCACAAATATGTACAGTT
>NC_090769.1:37590-102590 GCF_036898095.1 Palaemon carinicauda | reverse complement strand
GAGAGATTCACCATCCAACCCTTCATGGGATGAGGGTCACTATCACATCAATCACTGCATAGTCGACACAATTTCTTCTATGGAGATTATCGGATGAATTTCTGCACTGAGAACTATTTCAGACACATTTGTACGACATTCTTCTTCTGTAGATTTCCCAGAGCTAGACCAATAACATTGTCTGTATAGATTGCCTTACCTTGTGTAAGACATTCGCAACATTGTAAACAAAGTTGGAGCGACTAAATGAAGCCTCCTTTCTTAATAGATACTATGTAAACTACTGGCAACGTGAGTGCAACCAGTATAATCCTATTCTAGATATAGTAGCTGTTTATTTTATTTTAAATTTTACATTGTTCGTTTAGTATTGTGAGAACCGATTCCAGAAACAATGTCGAACAGCTGTTCTTTCGTCTAGAGTCCTCGTTACGTTAACACTAAGAGGATCCGTTTCCCAAAGAGGATTCAGGTAAACTAAATGATTTTGTATCATACTAACGTCTATGTTGTGGGATTTCGTGACTTCACGCGGCATACACAGAATAGCAGGTGTAAACGATAAAGACAATATATACACCACCTGCTTTTCGTAACTTTTTTTTTTTTTTTTAAACAGCATGTTTTATGCTTGTAGTGTATGTTCATCCTGATGCACCATATTTTATATATATATATATATATATATATATATATATATATATATATATATATATGTATATGGGGATATATATATATATATATATATATATATATATATATATATATATATATATATATATATATATATATAATATGGGGAGATATATATATATATATATATATATATATATATATATATATACATATATATATATATATATATATATATATATATATATATATATATATATGGGGGATATATATATATGGGATATATATATATATATATATATATATATATATGTATATATATATATATATATATATATATATATATATATATATATATATATATATATATATATGTGTGTGTGTGTGTGTGTGTACACATATGAACTTGAATACACACATTATACATAACTGAAACTTATTTTTGTTTCCCTTTGCCTTTTCAATTTCAAGATGTAGAGTTTTCAAAGTTTTTTTTTTTATCTCATGAAAATAGTATAATAAAATAGAAGATGTTGGAAGGTTATTTTTATAAGAATTTTTCTCACGAAAATAACCCCCTGATTTAATTATTTCAGATATGGTGCAATTAATATCGTTATGATTTTATTTTAATATTTCAAATAACTGTTGTTTTATTGTTTATATACAAATAATTCAGTGATATTCTATTTTATAAAATATATTGTAATTATTGTGATTGCCATTATTGGTGATGAAAACAATAGTATTTAAGAATACACTTAAAAAATTGCCGTAAAAAAACCGTATTTGTCCTGGAAGAAGTGTTGCCAGTCATTTACCGTTTTGAATACGGATACATTGACGTAAAGGACTGATATTACGGTCACCAACCCGTAAAAGATAATAAGAAAGTAGAGTAAAATTACGGTCGCCTGTATTTTACTGAAATACGCCTGAGAATAATATATTTTTACGCAGAATTTCCGATTAAAATTATGTTTTTTTTAATAGTGTATATAACGAATGGCCATGAAAATGAAGTGATAATGCGACATAGTATTTATTGATGCGTGGGTTTTTCCACGTACTGCTCAGTAGTTAATTTACCCGTTTACAATCTGTCAGTATCAGACATCACATCTCTCATCTCTGGATGAACAGTGAGTCATTTTCTCAAAATATCCTACCTTGCCATCTCCCATAAGAATAAAATAGGGTTAATATGATGATTACTATTAAGGTCTCCCATTCTCAAAATTATAAAACGTAACGTCGGTTTTGGGCTTGTTGTTGTTGTTGGGGTATTAAAGCCAACACTTGTTGTTTTGGGCTTAATTCGCAGCTTCATAAACACCCTGATTAGGCGGAAAACGAATCGGTCGTTCAACCATCTTAATGTCAAAGGTAATTCTGATATATTTACGGCAGGTTACCCTAGGTAATAATGAGGTACCCAGTTCACCCACAGGTGTATATTAAGCTGGCTTGTACCTTGATGTACCTTTTGGATGGGCAAAATCGAGTACAAGAGAACTGGTAGAGCATCTGGACTGTGGAAAACCAACGGAGACCAATAAAAAGACCTTTGAAATTCTCGATAATAGATATTTCTATTTACTCAGAGAAATATTATAATGTTGATATCGTTTATACAATATTCAATTTTTCTTTGTTTCCTCTCCTCACTGCGCTATTTTCCCTTTTGGGGCCCCTTGACTTATAGCATCCTGCTTTTCCAACTAGGGTTGCAGTTTAGCAATTAATAATAATGATAATAATAATAATGATAATAATAATAATAATAATAATAATAATAATAATAATTACAAAGCAAACGTTTTAAGAAAAAGAGTACAATTATATCGATGTCTTCTAAATCTAAAATATTAAGCTCAAGACATTATATTTCAGACATATTGAAAATCATTAGCAAGATTTATTTTTATGAATGCTGAAAAATGGGACATTGGCTTTTTATCACCAGAATGTGAACCTAATTCCTTTCGTAACTTTTGCATGGAAAATTTTTACATGGAAATAATTTCACAATTATTCTATTATGGTATATTGATTCCCTGCCATTCTTCGATACAATATTTGACAAAGCTTAAATTGAGATTTGAAGTCATATATCCGGTGAACAACATTTAGTCTACTATAACAAGAAACTAAATGCATGCAGTATACACAAAACACTCTCAGAAAACTATATATATATATATATATATATATATATATATATATATATATATATATATATATATATATATATATATATATACTGTATATGATAATAGATAAATTAACATATACATATATATATATATGTACAAATTATATATATGCATATATATACATATATGTGTATATATTGTATATATATGTACACTCATTTATATCACACACACACATATATGTACAATCAATTATATCACACACACACACACACATATATATATATATATATATACAGTATATATATATATATATATATATATATATATATATATATATATATATATATATATATATATATATATATATATATATATATACATACAGTATATATATATATATATATATATATATATATATATATATATATATATATATATATATATATATATATGTTTATATACATATATTTTTCTGAATAACAAAGCAAACCTATCTACGCACGCGCACAACCAAACACATGTGTGATTCTGTTCACACGCATCAACACAACACCTGTTAGAACAATGAATCTTTAATAACGCCATAGAGTATTACTCGCATTCATCTCTGAATATGTTATTGTTGCTAGGTCATTAGTAGAGTGACCTTATCCGTTCTATTTTCTTTAAGAGTCTCTCTCTCTCTCTCTCTCCCTCTCTCTCTCTCTCTCTCTCTCTCTCTCTCTCTCTCTCTCTCTCTCTCTCTCTCACAAGGCTCTTGTGAAATATGAATCAAGAACTAATTTCCATGAACAAAGACCAAAATATTGATTTCTATAACAATTTAGAACATCAAAGACAAGAAAGTATGGATTTCAGAAAATGCTATTGAATGTTTTAAGTAATCAGTGACTGTATCTGTGTATGTGCGTGTGTGAAATATGAATCAAGAACTAATTTCCATGAACAAAGACCAAAATATTGATTTCTATAACAATTTAGAACATCAAAGACAAGAAAGTGTGAATTTAAGAAAATGCTATTGAATGTTATAAATAATCAGTGACTGTATCTGTGCGTGTGTGCGTGTTTCACTGGCGCCCCATTCTATTATTTCATACCACTTGTGCCTTTGGATCTCAACACCTGAACCGCAGTAGAGAGGAACTAGTTTCTGTGGACCTTGAATTACAATGTTACAACATCGATTGTAATAGATAGCTTGCAGCTATTAAAACAGAGTTTATATTTTCACCACAAAAGTTAATTAAATCTCAGGTACATAATTCACTGCTTCGTTATACAGGATTTGATTAATCTTTCTGGAATTAGGTCCAAAGTCCTTGCCACTTTGTTTTTTTTGTTATATTTACAAGCTAAGCTACAACCTTAGTTGGAAAAGCAGGAGGCTATAAATCACAAGGGTTCTAAAGGCGGGTTTACACAGTCGAATGGTTCGTCGAACTTAGTTCGACAGACAAGTGTTTGAAGTGATGTTCGAACGCATGAACGGGGTATTTGGTTGTCGAACACGTTCGTCGAACCACAGACAAGTGTTTGAAGTGATGTTCGAACGTGTGAACGGGGTATTTGTCAAACACGTTCGTCTCTGAAGAAATTCTGTTCTTGGCTGACTGTTGTGGGCGGGGCTTCATTGTCCACAAACCTTATGCATTTGTGGCAGACTCCACCTCTTTGAACTGTTTGTCAAGCAGGTTCGTCAACCAGGTTCACGAACCGTTCGATCGTGTAAAAACCCGCTTAACAGTGAACGATAACCCAGGGCGGAAAGAAAATATGGAAACATAGAATAGTGTGCCTGGGTGTACCCTCAAGCAAGAGAACTCCATCCCAAGACAGTGGAAGACCGTAGTAGCCTACATAGGCTATGGCACTACTCAAGACTAGAGAACAATGGTTTGATTTTGGAATGTCCTTCTCCTAGAAGAGCTGTTTACCATGGCTAAAGAGTCTCTTCTTTCCTTACCAAGTGGAAAGTGGCCACTGAACAATTACAGTGCAGTAGTTAACCCTTTTGACTTAAGATGAATTATTTCGGTTATCATGGTGTTGTCAGGTGTGAGAGGTCAGAGGAGAGTATGTAAAGAATAGACCAGACTATTTGATGTATGTGTAGGCAAAAGAAAAAATTAACCTTAACCAGAGAGGGATCCAATGTAGTACTGCCTGGACAGTCAGAAGACCCAATAACTCTCTAGCGGTAGTATCTCAACGGGTGGCTGGGGCCTTGACAAACCTACCACTCATGGATTTTCTTTAAATTTGTATTTTATTAGACTTTTTTTTTTGTTAATGGAAATTAACTTTTACTTCAAACATTATTAATAACCATTACTTCATTTCTATAGTAAGGAATCATTTGCTTTACACTGTATTCCATTCTTAAAATGCTTCTATTTAAGAATAGAGTCTTCTTCACTTAAGAAGTATATACATACATATATATATATATATATATATATATATATATATATATATATATATATATATATATGTGTGTGTGTGTGTGTGTGTGTGTGTATATATATATATATATATATATATATATATATATATATATATATATATATATATATATTGTTTGCCCCAGGCTGTTCACTTTAAAATTATTCTTATGGAACATTAGCAACATTTGAACATACATGTATATATATATATATATATATATATATATATATATATATATATATATATATATATATATATATATATATATATATATATATTTTTTTTTTCAAATTCATGCTCCTGCCTTTTTGCTGTACTTGCTGGCGATAATATAACATGGTCAAACCTCAAAACATTTTCATGCAAGGAACAGTCCCCTTTAAAACAACTGTTTTGTAAAGCCTTTTTTTTATGCTCGAAACTCATCTGATGACAGAAAATTTTTCTATTTTGCGTTGTGTAAACAAGTTGGAGAGTCACCTGTGAAATATTAAAATATACGAATTGTTCATTATTTCTCAGATCGTTTATTTATTTCGTCATTTCCTTTCCTCACTGGGCTATTTTTCCCTGTTAGAGCCCTTGGGCTTATAGCATCTTGCTTTTCCAACTAGGGTTTATAACTTAGCTAATAACAACAACAACAACAACAACAACAATAGTAATAATAATAATAATAATAATAATAATAATAATGATAATAATAATAAACTGTGTATGACTGTATTTGATATTGTTCATTGTCACCCGTTTACCAATTTACGTTTTTTATTTTTTTATATTTTCTTACTTCAAATTTAATATAATTAATATCATATCTGGTTTGCACATTTCTATAAGACTTTTTCCCCAACATTCCCCATACGGTTCCCTTATTTGGTTTTCCACTATCTCGTTAAATAATTATTCATTATCTGAGGTTATGAATAAGCATCACTTTTTACACCTGACCTTATTCCAGTTTCTGCTATTAAACTCCAATAAGGTGTGGTTTCTACCTATTCAAATAATCCTTTCATAATTCAGTATAGGCATACCCTCTAGCTCTTTAATTTCCGTTTCTTTCATTACACCCCATGTCTCAATAATTGCAAACACTGTAGGTACTACCAGTATTAATCCTGTGTACTACTACTGTGAATGCGTTGGGTTCCAGGCACTGATCAGGGGTTCCAGGCTTCGGGAATGGGAAAGGAATCGACAAACAAAGGAACATATAGGAAAATAGTATTGGTATTTTCAAATCTCGTAAATTCCATACATAATTCAAAATTTAATTTCTTTTTATCGTTCTTTCTCACGCAATTCGGAAATTAAGCTTCTTTTTTTCAAAATTACCCACATATAAAAAGATTTATTTCTCATTCTAAATGGTAGACTGCGTGAAACGTTACCGAGTTCTATGACGTAGAATTGATGTTGTTTACATCGTCAGCTGTTGGGCAAGATGGCGAAGCGAAGCGAATTACTACTGTGAGAATTAACACACCAGTCAAATATGGCGTCGTCCTACTTTCTTGGATCTGGCGATATAATTAATCTCAACATAGGAGGACAAAGGTTAGCTGAAATGCGTATTTATTAAATGAAATTCAAGTTAACACGCTTTGTTTGGAAGATCAGGGGGATGCCAAGGTAACCTTGCCTGGCTAGCATAAAATGGCTTAAATAACTAATAATTCTCTCCGAGTAAGTAAGATGTTTTGTGTATTTTCAGGTCTCTTGGTCTATTTTGATGATGGTATTTGTCAGCTACCTGTATTTAATAGCAATAGAGACACATGAAACAAGGAGATATGCCTGGAATTTTTATTACCAGGGAAACAAACAGGGATAAATTCTATACAAAATTACCAAATTCTAACTTCAGGTTTCCTTAACCTAACCTTGCCCTTATCTACCATAGGTTAGCCCCCTACAACCCCCCAAGAAGCTGGGTAAAATTGCATAACAAACCGACCATCCTTTTTCAAACATACGGTGTTTTCCTGGTGTATATTTAAAGGGTTTGGTTAATATGATACTTTACTTTCTAGTCAAATACATGAACCATAGATTTTTCTTACTCGCTATCTTGTGTTTTATGCATTTCTGAACCATGATTATTGGGGCAAACCACCTGGTCATGAGTTTTTGGACCCCCTTATGTAAAGACAATCATGGGGGACTTCAGTGGGAAACCAGGTTTTTTTGGGTGGGGAAATGTCATATCAAGTGATGTTCAGTAATAATAATGGTCATAAATGCAAAAATAAGCCCAAGATAACCAGTTGGAAAAATATATGGTTCATGTAAATGGTTAAAAATAGGCCAAAATGTGATTATTTAACTTTTCAGGTTTGTAAAAGGGTACAGAACCTAACAAACCCACCTAACCTAACCTAGTAGTTCCCAGGTCACAACCCTTAGCCGAGGGGGTTCAAGCCCCCTTGACCCCCCTTCCCAGGTCTCAACCCCTAGGCTCCCCGGGCCCCCCTTCCCAGGTCACAACCCCTAACTGGGGGCAAGCCCCCCAGACCCCCCTTCCCAGGTCACAACCCCTAGCCGGGGCAAGCCCCCCGGACCCCCCTTCCCAGGTCACAAACTAAAAGTAAATCAAATAAATCCTTCCATTATGAAAAAATAGATCACAACTAATTCCTTACCTTATGATTGACATCGTCGCCTTTTTTTTATCGTGGCAATCTTTACAAAAGCTTTGCGGTAGAAAATGTGCTGGCCTTCCTTGAAAATCAAGTCAAAATCGGACCTTTGAGGCCTTATTTCGCTTTTATTTTTTAATTTCCCATGAGTAACAATAGCTTTACACTGACTGGAGAGCATTTCCATCATAATCAATTGCCAACATAGATGAAATTACTCTAAATTTCAAAATAGATTGATATGCTTCCCTTAAGTTCACTCTTCGAGACATCTTTATGAGATGGTGGTTAACTTGAAACTGAAGGCGAAGGTGGGAATAAAATGGCTGTTGTAGAACAACATCCGGGAACTTATGAAGAAGTAATTGTAAGTTGTTAATTGGTTTAAAAAAAACCCCTGACAAATACGTCATTGTAAATGCACAGATAGCTCCACAATCCATGGGAAAACACATGCGCAATAAGTCCCCTTCAGTCTCTCAAATGTAAACAATGGAATTAGAGTGAAAAACATACTTTCTCATTTTTATAGATCGATATGTAATTTATTATGCCCCAGCCCCCATTAAACATATAGAGAAAAACAACATACTAGCCAGCACTCATCCATTTCTTATAGCGAATTTAATTTTCTCTAGCAATTAAACTATCATATATTAACCGCTGGGTTTGAACTACTTTAAAGATAACTGTTGGGAACCTGTATTTCTCAAGTTGTAAAGACACCTTCTAACTATTTTCTTATGCTCTAATACTGCTTGGCTTACCGTATGGGCGCCTTCAGATCCTCCGTGATGTTAGAGTTAAACGAAACTGTTTGAAAATATTCTTGCCTCAAGATACGTGGTTTTATGCTGTGATAAATACTTGAAAATATTCTTGCCTCAAGATATGTGGTTTTATGCTGTGATAATCATAACAAATTATACTACTGGTAGAATTTGGTAGGAACACAAATTATACATTTTTTTCAAAGACTATGTTTTTTTTAAACAGAATTAATGAAAAATATTAAACAGATTATTGAACTTTATTAAGAGTTATAACAAACAAGCTGTATCTTATGGCAGGAAAATTTCTCCACTTAGTTTTTTGGGTATATATTACAGATTTTTATCCTCGTAGAACCGTAAGGGATTAATGCTGTCGGTGCACCTTTAGCTTTGCACTGTAAGCATTACTTGAGGTTCTTTACAGCATTCCTTCAATCCATAGCTACACTTTCTTTATATCTATCTACTTTACATCCATTTTTGCATCCTTTCTAACTTCTTGCTGTCCATCCTCTTTCAAGTTTCTCATTGTTATAACAAGGGTTTTACCTGAAATGCACTTGGTCACTGAAGGGTTTCACAGACCCCAGCAGTGGGCTATATTGTCTAAATTCATGTCTAATTCAAATCCTGATTTTATAAATGCATACTTTGTTTAGAAAACAAAGTATGCATTTTTTAAGTAATCTTAAATCACTTTGATTTAACCTTTATTTTTATGTCTGTGTTTTTTTTTTTTTTTTTTGTAGCTGCACATGCTTAAAGTAAGTTTGTAGACATAACAACTGGGGCTTTCAAGATTTGGTTCAATCATAGAATGGTGCAATGTTAGTTAGGACATTGAAACTCGCATAATTAAATAGATCTTTGCAAATACACTATTTTGAATACCACATAATACAGGCGTAAACCTCATTAACAAAGTTATGGATTTTAATTAAAGGAAAACCCGTTTTGCTCCTTATGTCATATTACATTTCATAAGAGCCTCTATCTAGAGAGTAGTTCAGAAAAACACTGATAGGTGGTGCTTATGCCATAAGTTATTTGTTCGAACAGAATAAAAGGCCCAACGTTTTATATTTTAAAACTCGTTATTTATTTTTAATGTTGGAACATGCAATATAATTATTGCTCTTATTTTATGGATCATGTTAATAATAAACAGTTAGGGTATACAGTAAACATGTGTTTGATATATTTATTCTGCTTATTGCAAATGGAAGCCAAGTCCATGTTTCAACTGATGCTGGAGCGTGACGCTCCAATTCACCCCTTTAAGTTTGTATAATTGATAACGCCAAAATAGGCTACTATCCCAGGAGGCTAATGTGCCTAGCGAAACATAGTCCGCTTGCCAGAACATAGGAGCAGTGAGATAATGTTTAATCATGAGCGAAGCGATCATACGACAGAGCAAAAACCAATAAGCGAGGTTAGGAACCATCCTTGCTTCTTCTAAGTTGATACAGTACTGTAGTAGTATGATACTGTAATTATAGATATGAGCACAATTTTTTTCTATTTCTTATTGAGTGGTGTTGTATATTATAGACCACTGTTGTTAGTGCAACACAATCATTCCCCCACCCCCTCCTAAAACACCACAGTATCCCACTTCAGTCCCTCCATATGTTTGTACATACCCAACTGGAATGATCACAAAAACAAATGATGCTCACCACAGTGTTGGTCCGAATGAATAAAACATTAGATAGGCAGTCATGAAAATATTGAGGTTCACATGTATGAGGATGTATTGAAATACAGTATATTATCTCATTACAGTATTACTCACTTCCTCTCAGACTTGGCTCTGATTTTCCTTATGGTGAAGGATAATCCAGTATTTAAAAGTACTGTAGTATTCAGTCATCCAACGATGTTACTTCCATATAGTATTGAAAAGAGTATATCAGTTTTTTTAGTTAAAATTTCTTAGTTCAGGGGTAGCACAAGCATTTTTCATTGCTAACAACAGCACATGTAATGATAATGTCTTTTGTTACTTAATACACATGGGATGGTATTTCTAATAAATTGTATTTATTTTTCAGGTTCAGCACTTCCAGAGAAACTCTAACATGGGTGCCAGACACATTTTTTACATCTCTATTATCGGGACGGATTCCTACCCTACGAGATGAAGCGGGAGCCATTTTCATTGATCGTGATCCTTCACTCTTCAGCATCATCCTTAACTATTTACGCACCCGGGATCTCAATGTAGCTATGGTTGACATCAATGCCTTGAGGTAGGCTCAAAGACTTAATTGTAATTTTTTAGAGGATTTTGCCTTTCAGCATTCTGTTTTGTATTAGTTTCAAGGAACATGTTTCAGAATTTTTTTCTTTATTGTGTTTTTGATACCTGTTTTATTATGGTTATTATTAATTTCCCTTCATTGTAAAAGCTTTTACTTCATCATTTATAGTGTTTGAACTGCAGTGAGTTCCCTTTAATTATGTGTACTTCCTGCCAGAATACTCATCTGATCCAAGAAATTGTGTGTATCCAATTTGAAGTATGCTGCTGTTCAGTGTCCTTGCTTTTTCAAGTCATTATCATTGGTTGTTGTATTGCCTTTACCATTTCTCCAAGTGAATTCTCTTCACATCACACCCTAAATTATATCAGTATTTGAGATTCAGCTGTTTTCCAGTCTCTGGATACTGATTTCATAGCAACTTAATCATTTGCGTCATATCCTCAACTAAACCTAGCACACTTCTTTAGAGATTTTAACATTTTCCTTGTAAGTGCCCTTGTCTCAGATAAGCAGAGGATTGCAAATCTTGTTAATTTGTTATGTTTTTTATGTTTATTGATGGAAAGTTCTTATTTGCTTATAATCCAGTAATTACTGTTATTGTTAATCAGTTTAACAAGATCATAGAATCAAAGTGTCCAGACTCATATATGGCTTGCCTTAAGAATTTGTTCAAAGTGGAAGGCAGAAAATTTAATCGGTAAAATTAAAGAAGTTGGACGGCTAAGAACAAAAGACTAAAGTGAACTGATAAAAGTTAACCCTTTTACCCTCAATGGACGTACTGGTACATTTCACAAAACTCATCCCTTTACCCCCATGGACGTACTGGTACGTCCTTGCAAAAAACTGCTATTTACATTTTTTTTTTTTTTTTTTTTGCATATTTTTGATAACTTTATGAGAAACTTTAGACATTTTCCAAAAGAATGAGACCAACCTGACCTCTCTATGACAAAAATTAATGCTGTTAGAGAATTTAACAAATATATATTACAAAATGTCCTTAAAAAAAAATGCCTGGGGGTTAAGGGTTGGAAAGTTCCAGATAGCCGGGGGGTAAAAGGGTTAACAGCATCAGGAAAACAATAACATTGTGGCTGAAGAGAATTTTTAGTACCATTTCCAATACTGTATACCACTTAAGGAATTCTGTAAGTGGTGCCCTCGTGTGATGCTATTAATTTACTGTATATGTATTATTATAATTATTATTATTACTAGTCAAGCTACAACCATTGTTAGAAAAGCAAGATGCTGTAAGCCCAGAAGCTATAACAGGGAAAAATAGCCCAGTGAAGAATGGAAATAAGGAAATAAATACTCCATAAGTGAAGTAATGAACAATTAAATAACATTTTAAGAACAGTAACAACATTGAAATAGATCTTTCATATATAAACTATAAAAACTTAAAAAAAATAGGAAGAGAAATAAGATAAACAGTGTGCGTGAGTGTTGTACCTTCAAGCAAGAGAACTCTACCCAAAGTCAGTGAAAACCATGGTACCGAGGCTATGGCACTCCCCAAGAGTAGAGAACAATAGTTTGATTTTGGAGTGTCCTCCTTTTCCTCCTAGGAGAGCTGCTTACCATAGCTAAAGAGTCTCTTCTACCCTTAACAAGAGAAAAGTAGCCACTGAATAATTGCAGTGCAGTAGTTAACCCCTTGAGTGAAGAAGAATTATTTGGTAGAGTTGTCAGGTGTATGAGAACAGGAGAATATGGAAAGAATACACTAGACTATTCGGCGTTTGTGAAGGCAAAGGAAAAAATAGCCGTAACCAGAGATCTCTCATCTTTTTGTTCCATGCTATTATTTTTATTTTTATACTCACCTGAAGTTTATACAAATGCCCACCCTCCTCCCCACAGACTAGTGGTGTTAAGAGGATAAGGATTAGTTTCAACTTCGACACTGAAAAACAAGAGACTGTACAGAGTATCCAAGTTAGTTTGGTATTTGTTTACAAGTGTACGCTCTCCATTATTCCAAAATTATGCAGTACTGCAGCTCTCCTCTTCTTGTACAGTAATTAGGATGTTCTTGAAATGGGGGTACCTTCTCTCATTCATCAGGTCTCCCCTTACTCTGATTCTACACCAGTAACGTCATCATCCTATAGCCAGAGATCAGCAAAGTATCTAACCCTTTGGGCTGAAGTCCAGGCTATTCTGGAGAAGGGCACTCTCCAAGAAGTTGACAATGGCTCCTCAGCCTTCTTCAGTCATCTCTTTCTTGTAGAGGAGTCTAGAGACTAGACGTTGACTTTTCAGCTCGGAAAGCGTTTGTTCGGCCGACTCCATTCAAGATAGAGACCACAGTCACAGTCAGGCAAGCGATCAGGCCTTTGGACTTTATGTTGACCATCGATCTAAAGGTTGCATACTTCCAGATCCTGGTCTGTCTATTCTCCAGGAAGTACCTTCGTATAGTAATAGCTGATGGAGTACAGTATAGCAATTCAGGGTACTGTGCTTCAGACTTTTGACAGCACCTCAAATGTTTACAAGTCTTCAGCCAAGTCTTAGCATGGATACATGCCAATGCATTCATCTCTTACGATACATTGGCGATTGAGTAATTGTGGCATTATAGGAGGGAACCATTCTCTTCCACCGAGACAAACTCCTTTCATTTGTCAAAGGGATTTTAGCATTTTAAAAGGAGTCTGTGCTAGTGCCCATGTAAAGACTCGCATATCTCGGAATGGACATGGAAGGATTTATTCATCTCAGGACAGGATATCTCGCCTGAAAAAAAGTAGCTTTCTGCTTCTTCCACAGCCCCAGAAGCTGGCACATCTGTGGGAGAGGTTACTAGGACATCTAACATCCTTGGAGAGTGTAGAGTCAAGCAGTTGCCTTCACCTTCAGTCACTTTAGTGGAAGTTAAAAGGGCATTAGTCTCAACATCTTGACCATCCCTTCTCACTGGTGCCTTTAGGGGAAGAGACCAAAAAGGACCTAAATTGATGACTGGATGGGTCAAAGCTTCAGAAGGGTTTTCCACTCTTGATGCCTCCTGGAATTTCTATTAATCTTGGATATGTCCAAAGAAGGTCGGGGAGTACTCCTCTGTCAGCATGTGATATCAGGGCTCTGGTCCAAGCAGGAGTGCCAAAACCATATACTGTAAATGTGTTAGAACTGAGAGCAGCTTTTCTAGCACTCCAGCATATTTTGCCCTCTTCTGTCTGGTCACATGGTGGTGTTTATGACTGACAACACCACCATGGTGGCCTATATAAACAAACAAGGAGGTATCACATTTAACTGCAACTTTGCCAACTTGCAGGAGATTGACTCGAGTAGATGGAGCTCATCTCGATTTCCCTGACAGCATGCTTTGTTCCAAGCAGGAAGAATGTAGTAGTGGAGCAGGAGGATGCAAGTGGTGGGCATCGAGTGGTCTTTAAGTCTTTAGATAGTGACAGAGATCCTGACTTTGTGGAGTTCGCCAACTATAGACCTGTTTGCGACCTCACTGAACCACAAGCTCCTCATTTACTGCTCTTCAATTCCAGATCCTAAGGCAGCACTCAAGGACACATTCCAACACCCGTGGGATGGCCTCGACGACCATGCTTTTATGCTGTTGTGCTTGGTAAGAAGCGTCTTAAATCGTGTATGAGTGAAACGTAATTTCAAGTTGACTCTTGTGACCCTAAAGTGGCGTCAAGTTGAGCGGTATCTGGACCCTCTACTTCTGCTGGTGGAAACTCCTGAGGATATTGCCATCTCTTCCTGACTTGTTGTGCCAACCACATGTCCAGATATTCAACAGTTCAGTAATGGAGGGAGATGTCTGGATGCCTCCGCAGGTCATCAACTTCCGTCTATAAAGCCAAGGGGTCCATCTTCTGAGGTTCTTGTCACAGAAGGGGTGTGTCTCATCTTGGAGCCTCTATTCCACTAATAGTTGACTTTTTAATTTACTTACAAAAGAAGAAACTCTTCTCCGTTTTAGCGGTAAAAGGCTATTGCTTAGACTTGAGCCAAGTCTTTAGACTGAAGGGAGTAGACATTTCTTCGGTTTAGCTTTCTATGCTCATACACAACTTTAAACAGACCAGCACTCCAGTTAAAGTGAGACCTCTATTGTAGAATGTCGTTCAGGGCTATGTTCCCTCAAAGATCTATAGGGTGCCCCCCCCCCCCCCTTCCCCTATGAACTGTTGAGGCTAGCCTTAGATAGGAACCTTACCTTTAAAATGGTTTTCTGCTTGCTTTGTCCTTGGCTAAACAAGTCAGTGTGCTGCATTTTCTTTCTTTTAACATCCCTCATTCAAAGGGATGAGGCAGGTCTTGTTCTCCGTATGCATGAGTCAAGCGTATGCATGCTGTTAGACCACCCGTGTAACATCTTGTCAGCACGGGAGGATGGAGAAAAGAGTAATGAAAAGCACACCTACTTCCTGGCTGAGGGAAGTCATCGACTGGGCTCTGTCGCCTCACTTTCCACTTCCTCAAGAAAATCGCAAGTCAGAGAGCACGAAGTAAAAGGTGTAAGTACGACTTTGGTTTTCAAGAACAATCTCTGTGATGCAGGTATTACAAGCAGGGTTGTGGAAATGTCAAACAGTGATTACTGCCCATGACCTGCAGGATGTGACGCAGAAGTCCCTAGACACTTGTCCTTTAGAGCCTACCTCAGCTTTTCTCACAGGACCATTAACACTGGAGCGATTGCAAAGGTTTCATGTGAGTCTGGGATGAAAATTAAAAATGACTGGCCTTTTCTTTTCTTTTCAGTCTTCACCTCTCTTGGGGTACAGCCTTGAAAACCATGTTAGCTAGATGTGATTTTGATGTAGGTGAACCTCACACAGCATGTAGCTATTTTGTACTCTGCTATAGAAGAGTCTTTTGACCACACTCCTTACAAGGGGGAATGTCATGTTACCAGGCAAACCTATAATTGTATATGTATACTATATGAAAGGATTCAGGCAAACCCATCACACATATATGCCAAGTTTACAGCACAGATATTCTGCTTACAACAACCCTTGGTGATAGGGCCATGGACCCTCTGGTATCACTAAGCCACTGGTATATGTGGTGATAGGATCCCTAACTCTTGCAGTATCCCAATGTACGAGTACAGTATTTAGAATCCAGCGACGATAAGTTTTCAGCCTGTTGGAACGGGGATTTCCTCCAGCCTTAGGATGAGTCTCCTGTGTAAAAGACAAGGGTTTGTATTTGTACAGGAACGAATGACAAATTTATGGCTTTTGTAATTAATTTGGATTTTTCCTAACCGTACAAACCTGAGTCCATTATTCTTACTTTGACACCATCCCTAACCCCCTAGAAAGTCCCAACTGCCATCAAAGTGGATTGTCAGTGAGTCAGCCCCTGGGGAAGTCGGTGCTTCCCTGCTACCAGTCAGTGACTACCAGCTAGTTGTTGACATATTGCTATAATTTTTAACTGCTGTATTCTAGTTTTGCTGTTGTCATTCTCCTATGTAAAGGACTAAGGTTTGAATAGCTAGGAAAAATCCAAATTCAAAATGTCTTATTTTGTGGTAAAATGGATTTTTGAAGTGTTATGAATAGAACAGAAAATCTATGGTTCTAAATCTTCTATTCTTGGGTGTTTGAGTGATGAATTTTCTTCTTTACGTATGCATTAAGATTTTCTATAAGATGGTGTTCTTACAATGGATTATTATTGTTGACAATTGCTGTTAACCTTATCATTATTTGCAGACACGAAGCAGAGTTCTATGGCATTGCACCACTAGTCAAACGACTGATGCTGTGTCAAGATCTGCATCATTCATCATGTGGAGATGTTCTCTTTTGTGGATACTTATCACCACCAAGTATGTATTAGTGACATGAGAGACATAAATAGTTATACAGTATTAGCTCTTTCTTGCAGTTGGTTTTTAGGTAAAAAGCTGTACAGTTTGTAATCATCTGTCTTTCAAATTGATTATCGCTTCATGAATATTGTGCGGTTGCTTTTTAAATTAGTTTGAATAAGGGAGTAGGGTTTTCTTTGAAATAGAATAATAAGCTTGGCATTTGTAATGGTCAAATGGTAGATGATATATTTGTATGTAATATTAGACAAATTTGGCTTGGTACGTACATGTATTATCTAATGCTATTGGAGTTGAATCAGGGATATGATTTTGAGGTGCATTTCTCTCTCTTCATGAATTATGCTACTTCATTTGCAATTAGTAAAGTTGAAAGTTTCTTGGTCAGTGGGCATTATTGAGTGGAATCGGGTAATTTTACAAGTGCTATTTTGTAATGTTTGAAAATATTTATTTCTTACCAATTATTTCTCTATGATTGAATAATTAGAAGTAAAGTGATACTGACATTAACTATTTTAAGGTAAATATATTCTTACAGAAAATATACTGTATCTGTTTCTCATCGAATGACACAATGTTAGCCCAAGCAAGGTGACCAAGCTCTGAAACTCAATTAGAAAAATACTGGTAGTTAGAGGCAGCTAAGACCTACTAATTTCAGCAGCTGTATCTCATTACTGTATTTCTTTGCGTTGGATATTTTTCTTAAGATCGCAATTGGAGTATCTGTTCTTGTGATTCCTTATCATACAATAATTTTCTTCATCAAATTTTTTTTAATCTTTATCTTTTATTTCCTTTTCCTTTTAGGTGTGCTTCAGTTTTGTATATTAGTTTTTTAGTTTTCTTCTCTACATTTGCAATAGATATTAGTGTACTATAAAATTTCAAATTATACTAATACAGTATTGCTTTTTTCAAACTTCCAAGTTACACCAGTACAGTATTGATTTTTTCAAACCTCTAACCTATACTAGTAAAGTATTGATTTTTTCAAACTTCTAACCTATACTTGTACAGTATTGATTTTTTTTCAAACTTCCATCTTACACTAGTACAATATTGTTTTTTTCAAACTTCTAACTTATGCTAGTACAGTATTGATTTTTTCAAACTTCGAAGTTACACTTGTACAGCACTGATTTTCTCTTGATGTTATGAAGAATTATTTACCTTTATTGGAGGTCTTTGAGTTATTAACGAGATCCATTCTTACGATGCGTCGTAAGTCGATTTTCATCATAAGTCAGATTTATATACTATACATAACATGCTGTATGTACATATACTGTACATATATATACATACATGTACATGTTGTATATGTATAAAATACTTTAAAAGAGAGAAAACCAGCACTTACCATTTTTAAATTACTCGACCCTATACATAACAATACCTGTACCTTATAAAGTAGCATACCTACACTAATGCAGCACTAGTAGGCAATTTGTAATACATATAACAATTCCCTAACATTATTCACTGGTAGAGAGAGTTTTATTGGGAGGAGAAAGTGGAAGATGCTGGGGAAGCTGGAAGAGGTGTTAGAGAGTCAGGATGAGATGCTGGAAGAGGAGCTGGAGAAGTAGTGAGTTGAGGTTCATGTGCAGGCCTCTCTACCTTTTTAAAGTACATAAACTGGTTCGTCTGCTGGTATTGCATCATCTTCTCTATGAGAATCTCCTTTTTAACAACTCATAGCATCCCTTACCCCTTTGGACACCATAAACCTTTCCATGCTGGGATCTTATTCTGCAAACTTTGCCATTGGTCCCTCTAGCAGGGCAAAACCTTCTGCCAAAGCCTTGGCTATAAATTTCTTGGGCTCATGGTTCAAAGTATCTTCCTCTTTTGCAATCAGCCAGCTCTCAAGCTTAGTGAGGTTCTCAGTAGACAACTCCCCTCCATGAGATATCATCATCAGCATCCACCTCAAGATCCAGCTGCTTACCAAGGTCAAAATCCTTCTTGGTGACAGCCTCAACTGTCTTCTCAAAGCCAAAGAAATCATTAACAAAGTGGAGGCAAAGTTTCTTCCAGACAACATTCATGTTGGTTTGTTTCACACACTTCATCCCAAGCTTCAGCAATGCTCTTGCTGGTCTCTCGGATGTTTTAGTACTTCCAGAACATTTTGAGGGTCGTGCCTTTCTCCTTCTCTGTTGCCTCCAAAATCATAGCAATTGTCCTATGAAGGTAATGGGACTTGAAGAAAGCAATTACCCCTTGGTCAATAGGCTGCAACAGGGAAGTAGTGTTAGGTGGCCAGTAAACCACCTTGACATTTGGATGGAAGTCGGCTAAGATGGCAGGGGGACCAGAGGCATTGTCCAGCAATATCAGCACCATAAACGACAGGCCCTTTTTTGCACAGTACTAGTGAACCTCAAGCACAAAGTGGTTGAAAAACCAGTCCTCAAATAATAAGAGGGTCACCCATGCCTTCCTATTAGTCTTCCAATTGACAAGTAGCTGAGTCTTCCAAACCCCCTGAGTGCTCTGGGATTCTCAGACTGATACACAAGCATAGGCTTCAGCTTGCAGTTGCCAGAGGAATTATCTTCAAGAAGCAAAGTTAGTCTCTCCTTGCCAAATTTGTGTCCTGTTGCCATCTTCTTAGTGATGTGGGTCCAGTTTAGCATATGCTTCCAAAGTGAGCTTATCTCATCCACATTGAAGACTTGTTTAACAAAAACCCCACCTTCCCTAATAATCTCGGCCAACTCGGCAAGGAATTCACTACAGTAGCTGCTTCATTATCAGCACTAGTATCTGTACGTTGCACCTTAAGGTTATGTAAATTGGTATGAGCCTTAAATCTCATAAACCACCCCCTACTGACTACTCACGTTCACTCTTCTCCCTTTCGACTTTTTGAGGTCTCAGACAAACACTTAGCTTTCTTCTGAATCACTACAATGCTCATTTGGATACACCGTTGATTCTGATAATCCATCCAGAGCATTAATAACCTGTCCATCTCATAGAATGGCTAAGGTCTAACGCACGGCCTTCATTCATCGGAGTCTTCCCTTTTTCGTTTCTCTTCACTATGTCCACTTTAACTTTCATCGTAATAGCTTGTCTCTTTGCTTGCACTACCATCAGAAGAGTCTCCCTTACACTTTCAAGACATGATGCAAAGAAAAAAAAAGGCACAAATATACAAAAAAGACAACATCAAAATTCCTAATGCATATTGTAAGCTTTGATGCTAAAGTGACGTGTAACACACTACTGTACTACTCAGCCAGGTGATGGCGTTAGCTGGTCTCCGCGTCAGCAAATAGTTTGTCATATTAACAAAACAAACATCGTTGCTTGAAACTAGGTAATGCTGATTTTTTAAGTACCTTATTGGAGCCTGTTATTAACGGCAAATCGTCGTATCCCAAGGACCTCTTGTAGCGTTCGGCAATCTTTTAAATAATTTGGTGCAATTTCTTTTTGTGTTGCACTACAGAAGATGCAAACTACATCAGGGCAGGTATAATAATTTCATAACTTATCATATGGAAATCCTCCTCAGTCTGTATATCATGTGAAATATTCTTGTACAGTGTTCCACTCCCTTCGTCTAGTACAAATATATACCAACTCTGAATTAGAACTCGACTAGTTCCAGTTCTGCTAAAGATAAGGTTTACTTTTGCAGATTATGATGATAGGAGATGCTTTCAATATCATTGCCTATGTATAGAAAATTGTTTCATTTCTTTTATTGTTTTTTTTCGCAGGGAGGCTTGTCATTTCATGAATTGATTGCTATCATTATTAAAAAGATCTCTCAGATTTCTCTCGTGATTACAGAGGAAATTTGTTATTTTTTTCTGTTTTTTATAGGTTGTTTTTAAGTTCTATCTGATATTAGTTTTCCTCCATGATTGTTTTTTTTTTTTTGTGGTCTTCCTATCTGTCATTGTTTTCCTGCTTTTAATTTTTTTAATACTATTCTGACTACAGTAAGCACCCTTCACTTTATCTGTTTCCAAGTATTATATGTCAGTCTTTGAGAGTTTAGCTTATTTTTTAAAATTTCCACCTGGTCTACTGACTTCTAACATCTTCCACTTGAAGTGGAATTTAACCTATGTCGTAGTTCTGCCTTTTCTGAAGGTTAATGCCTATTGAAACAGTAAAATTAAATCTTAACTGAGTTAAATGATTTAATGGAACAGTTTCTGTAACCTCAACTATGATGACTAGCCCTGCCATGTCATTTTGTCTATCTGAAATAAAAATGTATTAGTGCTCTGAATAAGAACCTGGAAGAGTTGAGTTCCAGTAGTAAACGTTGTTTATCATCATTTCATCATCTAGCATTGTATGCTAAGAATTTCTTACATCTAATGGTATCTGGTTTTTTAACTAACGAGCCAGAACAAGATTAATTGTTGTAGAAGAACCAGCTTATCTATGTTTACACCTTCCCCCACCCTATGTCCAATTGTATGTCTGTATGTAGTGTTCAACCAGTGGGTGAGGCAGAGTAGTATTAATCTGGATCATGAAAGTTGGTCTTTTTCATCATCTAATTTATCACTAATTGAGTTTTAGTGCTTGGTCTCAATGTGTTTCTAGTCGCAATAGATATCCGCAAATTATCAAATTATTTTGTGGACTTATGCTTACAGTAGTAATTAGTATCAGTTTGGTTTTTCTTTTCTTCCATAAGGTGCACAGTACCGAGTAGCTAGAGCCATAAGTAATTTCTGTATTTTTACAAATTCATATAAGCTATTTGCAGTATCAATGAGAATTAGAATTAATAGCTGTCAAAGTATCCTTTACGTAACTTGTATGTCATGCGGGAAGTATAGTACAGAAGTTTTAAAATGAAAACAGAGTAATCAAGGTGGTATTCCTTAGCAAAAGGACATCGTGGTCTTTGACTTTGTGGCCAGGGGATTAGATTACTGAAATAAACTAATTTCCTCTTCAGGCATTCCAATTCAGGAACCTCCTATCTCATCTTCATCAGAAAGCCGTGATAATCAGAGTAAGTTGCCAAGTAATGGCAACAATAATAGTAATAATAATAACAATAATGCATCTGGATCAGCGCGGGCACCAGAAGGAGCATCAGCAAGTAACAGTGCTCCAGGTCCTAGTGGAGGGGGTCCTTTGGCAGTCTTGAGACCTGGGCATTCTCGTAACTCTTCCCTTGATATGCGTCACAACCCGCAGCTTGTTGGGCAAGGTAGGGCTCTTTGGCAAAATTAACAGAGGGCCAGGTTATTATTTTGCTATCAAATTAATTCTTCTTATTCTTTTATATTTGTTATTATGGGTAGGTTGTATGTATTTGTTAACAGGTGATGTGTACGTCATTAGCAGGTAACTAACAAAATTAAATGATGAGCTGCTGTGCTTCTGTTTAAAACGGATAATGATTGCATATGAGGTGTTTCTTTTATTAATTGCTTTCCCTTCTGAATATTTTAAAACTCCTTATAGTTAAAATGGAAATGTGAAATGAGTAAAAATATGGGAAGCCCTGGAGTAAGGTTAGGAAATTCTTGAGAGTAATAGATGAAAGAAAAAAGTTTTATCTTGAATGTTTTACTTGTTTAATTTGTTTGAGCATGTTTTTTTGACTTTGGACAACACTATTCTTGGAAATTTGATGTCAATAGTTATTGGAAAGGGAAACAACGGTTACATTTCTTTTTTAGCTAAAAGACATGCATGGTAATGGTGGCGACAAATTTTGCCTTCAGAGCAGATCAGAGTGGATGATGTTTTCAGATGGAAAATTCACATTCAGAAGTGAAGCACATAATCTGATGTAAAATCAAAGCTGATGTAGGTAACACTTGATGGCATTCAAAATTTTTCTTTCAAGTTCATTTTGATAATGTTGATGGGGCACCATTTTGAAATTCAGTCATACTTTTAATTTATTTATTCATGTAAGTGGTATCCTTTCATAGAAATAAGCTAGCAAAATTAAAGCTTTCTACATGTCCTAGATAAAAAGTACTCTTAAATCAAAGTAAGTTGCTTTTATCAGTAG
This sequence comes from Palaemon carinicauda, assembly GCF_036898095.1. NCBI lineage: Eukaryota > Metazoa > Arthropoda > Malacostraca > Decapoda > Palaemonidae > Palaemon > Palaemon carinicauda. Next base: position 79,804 of record NC_090769.1, on the reverse strand, counting down.
TATGTAATACAGTATATGCTAGAATAACATTACTGAATAAAGAGGATTGAGAATAGAGATTTAATTTATTTCTTATACTGTATCACAGTACAGTACATATACTGTATGTGTATATACAGTATTAACTTTGATTCTATTTAAACGTAAATATAATACTTGAGCACATTTTAAATCATGAGAATATTCATTTAGGAAATACTCATAAGTTTGAGAAAAGTCAAATACTTAGACTCGGTGAGCTGATTAAACTACCTGATAATAATACTGTATACAGTAATGATAAGGAGAAATATTGCAAAAATTAGTAAATAAAAAGAGAATGGTGCATGTTCTTCCAGTTGGTCTTCATAATGGAGTTTACCCTGGTCACATGTCAAGGAGCTCTAGTGATCTCCGCAGTCACTCCACCCGATCTCACTCACGTACTCCTTCCATGGATCTCCGTCATTCTCGAAACTCTTCGGCTGATCTTAATAAATTTTTCAAGACTGAGATCAGTGTTTTAAATAGTGTTGGTCCTCCAGGTATTTATTTATTTTCTTTGAGCAAAATTCTTTCTGAGTTTTATAGAAAAACAAATTATTTCATTGGTCCCCATATCCAAAAAATTAGAATTGGCATTTAGAGAAAGTAGTCTTTGGTTAAGTTCAAGTACGTACTGTAATGATACAAAGAAATAGATACCTTTTAATTGTACCTTTCTTCTTTTTGGGGTCTCAGAAACTTGTGAGTTACGACAAGTTTAGGAAGAACAACTTGAGATTTTTTTAATTATTGTAAAAATGAGTGGTTGATTTAATAAATGTTCTCTACTGTACAGGAACTGGTTGGGTTGATCCTTTGCGAGTGAGGATGGTGAAGGCACACCATAATTGGATCCTTGTCGCTTACGCCCATTTTGTAACTTGTTATAGGTAAGTGATTAACACTCATACTCTTCTGCATGCAACTTGTAAGAAATAGCCAATAGTTTTTAATACTTATTTTTTCCATTCATCTTGATGTCTCCTGTACAATAATTGTGTTCATAGAAAGTATTAACCATTGTTTTACAGGTGCTTTTGATGTCCCTGCAGATCAAACCAAGTTCAAAACTCAATGCTACTTAGTTATTGGTGGTCACGTAGTGAGCAGTCACACAGAACTATGCCGTTTTAAAAATTTAAATCTTAAGGTTCAATGTTATTGTGATAATGATAAGCCTCATCTCGCACATGCACTTTACTTTCTTGATTAGTCTCGGATAAGTAAGCTTCTTGGTTATATTATTTGCCCATTCTCTTATTTATTCTGTATGAATAATGTCGATATTTTATATTTTTTTACGTACAGTATTTCGAGTTTGTTCTAGCCATCACTTCTGTTTAGACAGAATGATTGAGACTTGGTACTATTCTTTATAATGTTTATTTATTTTATTTATATATTCCATTAAAGAACCTTTTTATGAAGTCATTCACCATTATTCTTGACAAATATTTTATAGAAAGAATTTAAACCTTGCAATTTTTGTAGAGCATAAAATCACTTATTACTGGAATTATATTCAAGCTATAAACTCTAGGACTGGCCCCCTGTGAGCTATGGCTTTTTACTCAGTGGTCTGTTCAAATTACTATTTGTAAAACTTTTATAGATAACCCTTCAACTTCATAGAAGTATACTCTAAAATCAAACCATTGTTCTCTATTCTTAGGTAGTGCTGTACCCTCTATACCATTGTCTTACACTGCCTTGGGTTAGAGTTCTCTTACTTGAGGGCACACTCGGGCACACTTTTCTATCTAGTTTCTCTTCCTCTTAAGTTTTTATAGTTTATATAGGAAATATTTATTTTAATATTGTTACTATTCTCAAAATATTTTATTTCTCCTTATTTCCTTTCCTCACTGGGCTATTTTCCCTGTTGGGGCCCTTGGGCTTATAGCATCCTGCTTTTCCAACTTAGGTTGAAGCTTAGCATTTAATAATAATAATAATGATAATAATAATAATAACTGATTGAAAGTTTAACAGTATGCCCTTTTATACTGATAGGTCTTTAGCCTGTGATTGTTGTATTGTTGAGGAGGAATTTATGTAATAAAGTTGAACAGTTCTAGTTGTGAAGGTATAATTATGTTTTCAAAAATATATTATAACATAAAGGAAATACTAGTACCAACTTCTGGTCCTCAGATGTTCAAAGTATTTTGTCTACTTTGCCGTTATCATGTGTATAGTATTTATTATTATTATTATTATTATTATTATTATTATTATAATTATTATTATTAATATTATTATTATTATTATTATTAATTAGGCTATAACCCTAGTTGTAAAAGTAGGATGCTACGTGACTTAAGGCTCCAACAGGGTAAATGATATGGTGAGAAAAGTCAATAAGGCAAGCAAACTATACATGAGAAGTAGTTAATTGAAAATATGAAATATTTTGAAATCAGTAACAACGTTGAAATAGATCAGTCATATAAACTATGAAGAGACATAAATTTCTTCAACTTAAAAGCATTTGCTGCAAGTTTGAATTTCTGAAGTTCCACCAATTCAATTGCAGGACTAGGAAAATTATCCCACTATCTGGCCACAGATGGAATAAAACTGAATACTATGTAGTGTTTGTCCCTTGTGATGGAGAAGCCAAGATGATTATAATTAACTGCATATCAAATGGTACATACAGTAATGTACGGTACATTCTTGGGAGATCTGAATGCAATGGATGGTCAAAATTATGAAAAGTCTTGCATAAAGGACTAATTGAACGATGATGCCAAAGATTAATATCAAGCTCAGGAATCAGTTTTTGTCCAACAAATTGAGAGTTAGCATCTGAAGACCAGACATGAGAACAATACTCAAAACAAGTTAGAATGAAAGAATTAAAACAATCCTTCAGGATAGAGTGATCTCCAAAAATCATAACTCATAATATGCCATTTTCGTGTGAAATTGAAGAAGAAACTGACAGTGTGTGTTTTTTTTTTTAAGTGAAGTTGCAATAAAAAATCACTCCCTAAAGTTTGAAAGGAGTTGTATATAGTTAAACTTTTACAGTGCAGATATCTGGATGTTGAGGCACCACTGTCCTCAACCTACTTACAATCATACTTTGAGTATTGTTAGTGTTCAGCTTCATGCCCCATAATTTGTACCATGCTCTCGTTTTAGCTAGATCTCTATTAAGGGATTCAGCAACCCTAAGTTTACATTTAGGAGATGGAATTGGTGCAAAGAGAGCATCTGGATATGCAATGAGCGCGTTTTCTTGGCCAAACCACAAATCGTGCATATATAGTATGAAAAGTAATGGGCCAAGAACACTACCCTAAGGAACTCCAGATATTACATTTCCAGATATTACATTTCCAAGCTCACTATGGTGACCATCAACAACTACTCTTTGCAATTTATTACTGTACTTAAAAATTCAATAATGATGCTAAGAAAATATATACCTACTCCCAACAAAATCATAATCAATATGGTCAATGGCAGCATACCATCTTCCTGACTGCAATTGATGGATTTCTTTACAGCATTGTAAATTGCAAGAAGGGCATCACATGCTCTAAGGGCTTTGCGAAAGCCGACCTGCAAACTAGGGAACATATTATCATCTTCATCATACTTATTTAATATTTTGCCAAAAGACATTCAAAAACTTTAGATAAAATGGGAGTTATGGAAAATTGGAAGTAATCAGCGGCACTAGTTACCACAAATTCATTTACCTAGTGGAGTAACGTAATCAATTATCCAACAAATGCTAAACGAACCTCTTCTTGCTAACTTTAAAAAATAAGACAACTTAGTAGGTAAGAGATTAACAGTCTTTATTAAAAACAAAGGAAAAATAGCATTTGAGTCTAAACCTCCTTAAGCATCAAGGTTCATCTAGTGTTTTAATTTCACTTGACTGAAAAGCTAAACTAGTTAGTTTAGCCTTATGGAAACAGGAATGAGGAAGATTGGGTTTCTTATCAATCGCTTAATGCGCTATTGCCGAGGGTTAAGTGTATATAGATGATATTTTAGCATCCATAAACAAGGTGTGAGGTTCTCCCTCTAATTTCCTTTATGTCTTTTTGAACTCGTGACCACTGTTGAAAGAACTCTGAAGAGGAGATGGAGCATCATGCAGCTAATTCAAATTAACATTTTTAAAGACAAAATTGCACACTTCTTGTCAAATTTGTAAAGACAAAATGGCATACTTCTTGTTGAACAATGAGAGTTTGTGGAATTTGTTTCCGTGCAAATCCCGATCATGGTAAATATGACAAGTAAAGATTTGGGCCTGTATGAATATGGACTATTTTGCAATGCATGCTCTGCCTTTCTCATTGATGGGAACGAAGATTGCCTTGCCTAGCATGTGCAAGAGAAGTGATGTGTATTCAAGTGAGATGGGTGACCTCCTAGTTAAAATGCCATAACTCAGTTTTTAGTTAACCACCAATATTAAGCAACTTTTGAGCTCTGCACTTGTTCTGATCATTCAATACTGTACCTGTAAAAATATCCGATTCAAATTAAGCTAAAAATCTAAAAAATAATTCCAATTTGTTTTAGAAATCTCATAGACAAGTACCGTAATTACAACCTTTTTTAGATACGTATTTACATATCTGATTGATACATGTTTATCTCATGTACTCTCCTATCTTTGTTTGTGCTTGTAATCCTCCACTTACATTTCAACATAAAATTAGTTGTAACCTTAATATTATCATATACAATTAAAATCCTAGTTCTTTATACCAGTCTTAGAGAATATTCATTAACTTAGAATTTTGGTTCGTCCACAATTTCAATTTCATAAATGTCTAAAACAACCTTAAAATAGAAGTAGAATTAAAGAGCAGTAGTTATAAAGTATATTGTTTTTTAGATTTCAGTAATTACCTGCCTTTTTCATTTTAATCTAGACTTGTTTACATTTTATGTTTGTTCACTCGTGCCAATGTATATTTTCACTTCTTTTTCAAAAATTATTTGTACCAAACTGCCATCTCAGATAACGAAGTACCATTTTGGTGTTTATGAATTATTTTGGTATAATTTAAAATTTAATGATTTCTTTCCATGCATCATTAAAGTGCTGTGAATCGCTGGTATGTATGAACTTGTTTTATTTATATTAGTTTTAGTTGTCTTACAATAATTCTATTTTTCGGTGTTCAGAGGATATGTTCTATATTGTGTAGTGATCCATATGTTTCATAGTCTAAATAATTCTAATGATATATTACATACAATGCTTGAAAGGTAATGGAATCCTTATTTGTAATTCATGTGTAGATAAAAGGAATTGTATGGTGTTATGTAACTTTAGAATACTTTGCACGCAACTGTATTAATGTTTATAATGTTACACAGTTGAATGTACAGATTTGTTATGAAGGTTTCCAGTGATAAAAATGACTGGCTCATATAGTTACCAAGACAGCTGCATCATAAAGGTCTTAGGATCTAAGACAAGAATAAGATCCATTAAAAGTGGGTTCTTAGCTTGAAAGTTTCTCAAGTTTTAACACAATAAACCTTGGCATTCATCGTATAACCTGCCTTCCTCCACTTTTTTTTGATTAGCTGATCTTGTTAGCTCTAGTGAGCTAGCCTACACATGTATCACGAATTCCTATAGCTGTATGTATCTAAGAAAATGGTTTTGAAAAGAAGTTAATATTAATTTGTGCTTATTTAAATCATCTTAATTTATTATCTACACAGGTTTTTAGTTTAGAAAGTTCTGAAATTGATTTTTATCTAGGTGAAGTGAATTGATGGGAAAATAAGTGAAGTTGTCTTGAAACATAATGATATCAGGGGGATTTTTCTATATTGTCTGAAAGATTTTCATCTTCATCTTCTTGTAGAGTAGGCATCTGCAGTGAATGAGATATTAACTTTGTTAGGGATAAGAATAGTCTTTGGATTGTAGTACATAATTATATTTTCAAAGACTAGGCTACAAATTGTTAAGATTTTTTTGGTTCCACTGGTCTTGTACAGTGTTAAAAAGGATGATAAACTGCATACAATTTTTCAAGTTTTTTTTTTTTGTAACTAGAAATTATTTCCATTTCCTTAGTTCTGTAATTTTGTATGTTAATAGATATTTTTGGATAGAAAGTTGTATTAGAAAAAGGAAATATGAAGTGAAAACATTTTTGCAAATGAATGCCCTAATGGGGGTTTTGTGTTCTGCGCAACAAAAACCTTTTGCTACCTATTGCACATTGTATTATTGGTGCAACAGGGGCCTTTTGCTACCTATTGTATTGTGTATTATCAAATTAAATTATGTTGGGTGGCTTTTACTAACATGCCTTGCCACTTTCAGGAATAAGGATAGCACTGGATGGCAGCTAGCTTTCACTTCTCCTCACATTGACCAGTTAATTGAGCGTGTGGCTCTTAACGCTAAATTAACGCCTCCAAGCCAGGGTGGTGAAACAGGCCATAAAATGTTGGCTATATCATATGCGTCTCACATCAGGCTTTGGGGTATCTCAGAGGATGGCAGCCGAAGTGACATTGGTAAGATGGTTGTGAAACATTGAATTGAATATGGTTTGAGTATTCTTTGTAAGTAATTATTGGTGGGATAGGTGTTTTGTCCTCGTTTTATTGCCTTTTTGGGGTATTCTGTACTATTTTCAGTAATAGATATTTGCTTCTACCTGTATACAAACCTAACGTCCTTTTGAATAGGGAATGTGTTTTCAGTGCAAGATGTAATGGCCAATAAAATTGTCAATGAGGTACAGTAGTTATTGACAGGTAATGAGTGTGGGCGAGAAGCACTTATTTTTGGCTGTAGTGAGTACGAATGTACTGTTGTACCCTTTACCAAACTTTTCACCTTTCTTTTACCTGCAGGAAGTAAATGCTGGCTGTTTATTGTGATAAATGTGAAGCAATAGATTTGTACTTGCTATGCATCTTGTGGGCATGATTGTCAGCAATCATCTGTATGTGCCAAGTGTAGGCCATGGCTTCTTTTGCAGCAGGTGTATGCCCTGAAGGGGTGGAAGAGAGCTAAGCTTTCTACGGGACTTGACTTGGCATTGCCTAAGAAGATACCGAAGAAGTCTTTCACCTTCTCTGTATTGTTAAGTGTGTGTCACTGCCGCTCCAGTGCATACACCCCTGACTCAGTCCCTGGGAAGTATGTGTCAGGAATAAGGAGCCCTTGAAGCTGTGTTGGCGGGCTCTGGTGACACTTGGAGTTTCCCCAGTGTTTGCCGCATCCCATTGTGGTTGAAGGCTCTTCTCCCATTTCTGTGTAGACTGACGATGTATTTGACCTAATGAAGGCTTGGGCCTCCTTAGGTCATATATGTAGGCCCTTTATGACATTGTTGAAGGAGCTGGTAGCTAAGGCTACCTGTCCCTTGGTGTTCCCAGTGCCGTTACCTCACATGTTAACGGCTGGTTAGTGTGCCCCAAGTGTCAGTGATCTCAGTGATGTCCCCAGTGGTGCCTGCTCCCAAGCCCAAAAGAACTGTAAAGGCTCATCCTGTGACACTAGTGACGATAGAGAAAGCTCTGGCACTTGAAACTACATGGGTTGCTCCAAGAGGAACCCCAATACAGTACTAGGGAACACTGTTCCAGGGTAAAGGGTAGGCACACTCGCAGGGGCCCATGACATAGACGCAAGCAGGATCACTGTCACAAAGGAGTGGGAGTTACGAGTCCTTGACCCCTTTGCACAAGGGTTGGGGTGATGGGCAGAGGTGGCAAAAACATGAGTGACCAGGTCAGTGTACGGGACAAAAGAACTTGAAGCTCTGGAGCCGAATTATGCTAGTGGCTCCTCTACATTCAGATCTCTGCATTGATAAAGTTTCTTTAACCCTATATGACTCCTTTAACATTTTAGGTGTGATTCTTGATTGCAAACTTATTTTTGAGAAGTATTGTCTTGTTTCTTCATCAATTGCATGAAAAATTGACTTATTGAGAAAGTTCTGTTAAGATTTTATGTGATCAATCTTGTTTTAATTCTTTCATCCTGCCCTCTTTCGAGTATTGTTCTTCTGTCTAGTCTTCAGCTGCAGCATCTCATCTTAGTTTATTGAACAAGACCGAGCTGTCTATTAAATTTCTTACTCCTGATCTTAATGTTAATCTCTGGCACCATCATTCAGCTAACTCTTTATGAATGTTACATAAGATTTTTCATAATTCTGACTATCCTTTGCATTGATATCTTCTCAGACTGTACCACCTGTATGCAGTTAATTCTACCAAGCATGTGTTCTCCATCATAAGGCTCAATATTACACAATATTCTAGAAGCTTTATTCCTGCTGTGAACAGATTGTGGAATGATCTTCCTAATTGGGCAGTTGAGTCAGTGAAACTTCAGAAGCTCCAGCATGCAGCAAATGTTTTTATGTTGAACAGGGTGATATAAGTTTCTCTTCATAGTTTATATATGACAGATCTATTTACATTGTTACTAATCTTAACCCAAGAATCAGTGGAACTTCAGAAGCTAAAACATGCAGCAAATGTTTTTATGTTGAACAGGCTGACATAAGTGTCTCTTCATAGTTTATATATGACAGATCTATTTTAACATTGTTACTGATCTTAACCTAATTTTGGGAGGTAGCCTACATAAAAAAAAAAGAACAAAAGGGGATTTTTCTCATCATAGTTCCTCCCTGCCTAATGAAGGATTCAGCCAAGTTTGGCTGGTACTGCTAGTGTCACAGCCCACCCTCCCCCGTTTCCACCATAAATGAAGCTTCATATGCCTACTCCCCTACTGCCACTACCTCAGCGGTCACCAGGGTGACCCGAGGTAGCAGCAGGGCCTATCAGAGCTGTGTACCAATCGCTTGCCATTCATTCCTATTTCTAGCACTTTCTTTTAACACACACACATCTATCTTGTCACCTAGGGCTTTCTTCACTCCATCCATCCACCCAAACCTTGGCCTTTCTCTTGTACTTCTCCCATTAACTCTTTCATTCATCACCTTCTTCAGTAGACGACCATCTTAAAATATTCTATATTAATTATTCATTACTCCTTGTAGTTCATTTATTTCCTTATTTCCTTTCATCACTAGGCTATTTTTTCATGTTAGAGCCCTTGTGCTTATCGTGTTCTGCTTTTCCACCTTGGGTTGTAGCTTAGCTAGTAATAATGATAATAATGCAGTAATAATGTATCTTAATGATTGGCTGATCCTCCTTGAGTCAGTTGCTAGAGGATAGAGGTAGACTTCTCAGATTTTGTCACAATCTGCGTATTGTATTAAACTGGAAGAAGTCGAATCTCATACCTAAGCAGAGGTTTAAGTACTTGATCATGCTGAAGATGGAAGAAGCAAGTATTTCCATCAGATGATCACTTCAGGAAGCTCAAAGTGGTAGCACTGGAGAAGCTCATTCCTCGTGGGCTCCTCCACCAGAGATTTCTAAAGTGCTGTTTATAGGATGACTGGTCATACTTGGGACCCTGGCATATTTTGACGTACAACATACGCTATTATAGGAAATGGATTAAAGTTAAACTTTCATAAGCCGAAGGTCAAAAAGGCTGAAATTCCGACAGGTGGAGGGGTGAGGCTTCTCTCCTGCGCTCACCGCCTGTTGTAAACTACCCAGTCAACAATTTTAACAACTGTTCCAGCTTACGCTGAAAACATATTCCTTATCTAAAAGGCTCAGGTTTGTATAGCTTGAAAAAATATTAATTAGGCTACTTTAGAATTTTTTTTATTTCAAGTTAATACTATGTGATTATATATTATTGGCGGCTTGTATAGAAAAGCTTGCTTTTTTAAGGTTAAATCTGGTTTAGCATTATTTCTTTCTATGAAATAAAATACTCTTGTTAAAATGTTTTTCATTTTTTTTTTTTAGATTTAAATGGTACAGTCATCCCATGCCACTCAATGGGTTCAGCATCTTCATAGTTGTTTGTTTTGTGCCAATTACAGTGTTTAATGTATTTTTCTCTTTAACCTCTTATATAGCTCATGTGCCATTTATGATCTTTTTGAGAAGAGGCAAAGGGTCTAGTAGTATTGATAAGGTGGGCAGCAAATATTTGTGGATTGTCTACATTTACTTTCTCTGATATTAAACCCCATGCAAATGTACAGTTTCTCATTTCTCTATTCCCTATCCCCTATAAATGTTAAGGGCTGACTGTAAGGGGTATTTCTTCAACTGGGATTAGTTGATGAAATGTGGACAGTCATCAATAAGTAGTAGTACATCTTTTATCATCTCCCTAAACGGTTGTCTCTTATATAGGGTGTCTACTTTCCTAAAGGGACATTGTAAGATTACTGAAGTCATGCAATTGCTTTTATTTTTCTTCCAGGAACCTTCAATCTCGGTGTGCCTGTAGAGTACCTGTTTTTCATTGGCTCCCAGTTAGTAGCACTGTCATCACTCAGCAAGATAGGCGTGTGGCATGCTATGACCCAACACTGGCAGATCCAAGATGTTCTTCCCATTGCGTCCTTTGATACAGCTGGGTCTTTTCTCTTATTGGGTTGTACTAATGGCTCCATTTATTATATCGGTAAGGACACTGTTTGATGGATACCAAAATGTTATAAATTTTATTTCAGATAAACTTTATTTTTTCAAGTTAATTATCCACTGATTTTAGAGATAGATCAGATCTATACTGGACTACATAATACAGTTGTAATTATTTGTTATACAAGTTTCTTTTTTTAGAATTAGATTAGTTATTAAAATAGTAGCATAAGCAAGACTCCATTAATGTAATTTCACTTAATATTTATGTTGCCACATACATATGGAATATATTTGCTAAGGAGAAAGGAAAACTGTTTCATATTGGGACAATAAAATGGGAAAATTTACTATATTGTATCAGTACTCTTGAATTTTCAATATTAAACTTACCCGATAATCATGTAGCTGTCAACTCCGTTGCCCGACAGAATTCTATGGAGGGATACGCCAGCTATCACAATACTAGAAGGGGGTGTATTTACCAGCGCCACCTGTGGCCAGGTACTCAAGTACTTCTTGTTGACACCTCCTCAATTATTCCTCTGTCGTGCTTCCGGCAAGACGTTCTGGGATACGCTTATGTTCTTGGAGTATTTTCACGACTTTGGTGAAGTATTTCTCTTTGATTTCGGCTGTCGCTTTACTGGAAACTTCTATATTAGCTTAGTTAGCTTTTGGAATTAATTTGATTAATTATGGTGACTAAGAGAGTATGAACTCTCGTTCACCTTTCAATGGCCGACCCTTCCCTTAGACGGAAGTGTTGGTGTCTAAGAGAGTATAGACTCTCTTTCTTAACTTTGCTTAACTAAAGTTATAGATTTATTTTATATCTCTCCGCCTCTTATAGGCCTCTTCGATTAACTTCCTTTTATTATAAACTTATTAAAATTAATTTTTATATTTGTTTATATTCGACCTTCCTAATAGTAGGCGGTCTTTTCTTGGTACCGAAGTTAATTAACATTGAGCCCGTCATTTCGGTTTTACCTGTTAACATATTATGCTATTTCCGCCACAGAGTTTGAAAGAATTTCTTTGATAGTCTCGTACTGTTTTCAAAGTTGAACTAACGTTTTGTTTTGTCTCTGCAGTTGTTGACGTTCAGAACGTTCAACTTGCACTCTATCGTTACGATAGAGAAAGAATGTTCACGGTTTCACGTTGCAGTAAGAGTAACCGTGTCTAGCGTTTTGTTCATTCTTTCTTAACTTAATGGTTTTGATCCTAATAAAGGAACTTTTCATTTTGGGAAATATTTCAGTTTTTTCCTTTAACAATAATATGTTTTAACTATATATATGATTGGGCTCTTCTCTCAGGTTCTAAGTCAAGAGAGAGAGAGAGAGAGAGAGAGAGATAGAGACGGAGGGAGAAAGAGGAGAATAAACGTTTCATTCAAGCCTGCCAGGCGTACGAGTAACGTCGTTATCGTTTTTGCTCTTCTCCCTAGTCTCTTTAGGGGAAGAAACTAAACGTTTCTAGAGTGATCTAGTGTTTAGTCTCTTTCCAGCCACTGAATTATTTATCTTTCATTAGATTTTTCTGTTACATTGTAATTCTGTTTTCGCAATTACTAACTTTTGAGAAAGGATAGAATTGCGTGTTTCAGGTACAATCCACTTAAGTTTCGAGTTCAGTGAAATAAGTGCAAACAGAAAATCAAAGTGATAAGTGATTAGCGCAAAGTTCAGTGTTGTGCGTGAGGGTACTTCTGTGCGCGCCAGTCGTCCTCCCAGTCCGGGACCTCTTGCAAGCTCCCAAGCCCAGGGGAGAAGCAATGTCGAAGGGCAGAAGGGTTCAGCAGGCCTTGATCGGCGCACAGAAGTATCCTCGGTGGTTGTGGGCGTGTCTTACCGAGACCGTCACTCCCACCCGCAGACGATTGAGCCCTTATTTTGCTCGTCTGCAGAAGAAATTTAGGGGAGAAAACGCTGGTCTCAGGTCTCAAGACCTCTTAAACGTAAAGTCCAGACCTATGCCAGACGTACGAAGTTAGAGTTCAACAACCCGGATGCAGTCATTGGGTTAGCTCTGACTCTCCTCAGTCATCAGTTGAATGCACTCCACCTAAGAGGAGTAAGGTTCTGCCACAACAGAGCTCGACTGTTGAGGCTTTACCTCAGCCTACTGTAGTTTCTGCCGACCCCAAGTGGACTCTACTACAGTCCATGCAAGCACTGCTTTCGGACTTGATGCGTGAGTGTCGGGCTGAGAGTGTTACGCCTCCGCCTCCGCCTACACTCCCTCCGCCTACGCTCGCTCCGCCTGATCGCAGTACCACCTGCCAGGCGTACGATGTTGTGGACTCTACTACAGTCCATGCAAGCACAGCTTTCGGACTTGATGCGTGAGTGTCGGGCTGAGAGTGTTGCGCCTCCGCCTACACTCCCTCCGCCCACGCTCGCTCCGCCTGATCGCAGTACCACCTGCCAGGCGTACGATGTTGAGCCACCTGCTGAGTTTGCTGTTCCCAGTGGTGTTCAGCCTCCGCCTTCCTTAAGGCAACCTTTACAATGGGATCAGGAGGATTATACCTCTCTTCCTCCGCCTCCACTTGCTGCTCCACCAGTGATGCAACACTCGGTTGAGGTACAACAACCTCTCCCGTCCATGAGTCAGTCTCCTCAGCTCTCGCTGCAGCGAGCTCATCCCTCCACAAGGCAAGCACCACAACACCTTAGCCTTGCGCCTCAGGAGCCTCAGCTTGCGAGACATTTACCTTGTTCTGCGCAGCCTCTTCCTCATCGCGCTCCGCTCACACCACAGGAACTGGAACTTGCTACTCCGCTTCCGCCAACCGCTCAGCAAGCGCAACCCTTGGGTTCAACCACTCATGCTAGGAGTCAGCCCCCTCCACCCATGCGCCTTCCTTCTGCTTGTCTTTTATTCAGCCTTTGCAGACTGAGCCTCAGGTGTTCCCTCAACAGAGTCTTGAAGAGGAAACCACAACTATTGTTGTTCCAGCTCGTTCTGACTCTGCTGTTCAGCATACCTTACCTCCATTTTCAAACCATATGATAATGGAGGTTATTTGTATTACTTATAAAAATATATTTGTATTCCTTGCAATATATTTTTAACTAGATCGCAAATATGGCAAAAATATGAATCATGAGTTATGAATGTAAGGTAAATATTATGTTGATATTAAACCCCATGCAAGCATGCATAAAGCACTCTAGCACTGGTCATGGAATTTCTGAGAAATGTTAAACGCCATGCACACGCTCTGCTTTCCTTACAGCAGGCTCTGCTTACAGCAGGCTCTGCTTACTACATGCTCTGCATACAGCATGCTCTGCATACAGCATGCTCTGCATACAACATGCTCTGCATACAGCATGCTCTGCATTCAGCATGCTCTGCATACAACATGCTCTGCATACAGCATGCTCTGCATTCAGCATGCTCTGCATACAACATGCTCTACATACAGCATGCTCTGCATACAGCATACTCTGCATACATCATGCTCTGCATACCTTACCGCATGCTTCTCAGTCACACATCTTTGGTTGTTGCCAACTCACTAGACTGTCAAGCAGTTTCATAACGTTGCCTTCTAGTCTGCTGCTTTTGCACCAGTGAACCCTCACTGAGAGAACTTAGCTTTTCTAGGATATGGTCCCTGTAGATGAGAAAGTTCTTTTCTCCCTCCTTCTGATATTCCCTTGAGGACTCTGTCATTTGGAGGGAGCCTTTAGCTGCATAACCTCTTATGGACTTTTATTTAAGCATAACATGCTTCCAGGGAAGGTAATGGTTCCACTTCAGTCGCTAATCCCGTCTGTTACCACACCTGCTCCCATAGACCTTGAGCTGTGTTGCATGACATGCAGTCCAGGCTTAGTCCTTGTTAGAGGATTTTTTGTTTACGGAGTCAATGTGTCACGGGGAAGACGTTCAACAACCAACAGAAGTGACTTGTTGTGACGCAGTGCGGCAACCTCAGCAACCCGATAAGGAGTTGTCTGTACGACCCAGACAGTCTAGACAGATTCGGGTTGTCACTGTACTTCCTCGCTTGCCCATGATTGACAGTTCACAGACTGTGCAGCAGTATCATGATCTTGTGTCCGGCTCCGTCAGACGACTGGCTTTTAGAGCTCCCACAAGTCGTCGCTGTCTGGAGATTTTCAAATGGACTATGGATCTGACCAAGGAACTGGGCCTCCTGGTCAATTTTGAGGAGTCTCAGCTCGTTCCATCCCAGACCATTGTCTCCTTGGGTATGGATCTTCAGAGTCGAGCTTTTCGGACTTTTCCGTCGGCCCCAAGGATCTTCCAAGCCCTAGAATGCATCCAGAGCATGCTGAGAAGGAACCGATGCTCAGTCAGGTAGTGGATGAGTCTAACAGGGACACTTTCATCGCTGGCCCTGTTTATCGTGTTAGGGAGACTCCACCTCCCCCCCCTTCAGTATCATCTAGCTGCTCACTGGATAAAGGACATGACGCTAGAGACGGTCTCAGTTCCTGTTTCCGAAGAGAGGAGGTCTTCTCTCGCGTGGTGTAAGAACAGCTTTCTTCTCAAGGAAGTCTACCTTTGGCTGTTCAGAAACACGACCGCCGTCTCCTCTCGGACGCATCAGACACGGGCTGGGGTGCGACTTTGGACGGACAAGAATGCTCGGGAACATGGAATCAGGAGCAAAGGACACTTCACATCATTTGCAAGAAGTTGTTGGCGGTTATTCTGGCCTTGATAAACTTCAAGTCCCTCCAGCTTAACAAAGTGGTGGAGGTGGACTCTGACAACACCACAGCCCTGGCTTACATCTTCAAGCAGGGAGGGACTCTTTCGTGGAAGTTGTTCTAGATCGCAAGGGACCTACTCATCTGGTCTTAAGATCGAAAGCTAACTGGTAACGAGGTTCATTCAGGGCGGTATGAATGTCATGGCAGATCACCTCAGACGGAAGGGTCAGGTCATCCCCACAGAGTGGACCCTTCTCAAGAATGTTTGCAACAGACTTTGGGCCCTGTGGGGTCAGCCAACCATAGATCTGTTCACTACCTCGATAACCTAGAGACTCCTGTTGTATTGTTCTCCGATTCCAGACCCAGCAGCAGTTCACGTGGATGCTTTTCTGCTGGATTGGTTCCATCTCGACCTGTATGCATTCCCGCCGTTCAAGATTGTCAACAGGGTACTTCAGAAGTTCTCCTCTCACAAAGGGACACGGCTGACGTTGGTTGGCTCCGCTCTGGTCCGCGAGAGAATGGTTCTTAGAGGTACTGCAATGGCTGGTCGACATTTCCAGGACTCTTCCTCTAGGAGTGAACCTTCTAAGTCTACCTCACGTAAAGAAGGTACACCCAATCCTCCACGCTCTTCGTCTGACTGCCTTCAGACTTTCGAAAGACTCTCAAGAGCTAGGGGCTTTTCGAAGGAGGCAGCCAGAGCGATTGCCAAAGCAAGGAGAACATCCACTCTCAGAATCTATCAGTCTCAAGGGGAAGTCTTCCGTAGCTGGTACAAGACCAATGCAGTTTCCTCAACCAGTACCACTGTAACCCAGATTGCTGACTTCCTGTTATATCTAAGGAAAGTAAGATCCCTTTCAGCTCCTACGATCAAGGGTTACAGAAGTATGTTGGCAGCGGTTTTCCGCCACAGAGGCTTGGATCTTTCCACCAACAAAGATCTACAGGACCTCCCTAGGTCTTTTGAGACCTCAAAGGAACGTCGGTTGTCCACTCCAGGCTGGAATCTAGACGTGGTCCTAAGGTTCCTTATGTCATCAAGATTTGAACCTCTCCAATCAGCCTCTTTTTAGGACCTCACATTAAAAACTCTTTTCCTCGTGTGCTTGACAACAGCTAAAAGAGTAAGTGAGATCCACGCCTTCAGCAGGATCATTGTTTTCACATCTGAAACGGCTACATGTTCCTTGCAGCTCGGTTTTTGCTAAACGAGCTTCCTTCACGTCCTTGGCCTAAGTCGTTCGAGATCCCAAGCCTGTCCAACTTGGTGGGGAATGATCTGAAGAGAGTACTTTGCCCAGTTAGAGCTCTTAGGTACTATCTAAAAAGGTCTTAACCTTTACAAGGACAATCAGAAGCCTTATAGTGTGCTATCAAGAAACCTTCTTTTCCAAGTTCTAAGAACTCAGTTTCTTACTATTCAGGCTTCTGATTAGAGAAACACATTCTCATCTGAAGGAAGAAGACCTTGCTTTGCTGAAGGTAAGGACACATGAAGTGGGAGCTGTGGCTACTTCAGTGGCCTTCAAACAGAACCATTCTCTGCAGAGTGTTATGGATGCAACCTATTGGAGAAGCAAGTCAGTGTTCGCATCATTCTATCTCAAAGATGTCCAGTCTCTTTACGAGTACTGCTACACCCTGGGACCATTCGTAGCAACGAATGCAGTAGTAGGCGAGGGCTCAGCCACTACATTCCCATAATCCCATAACCTTTTAACCTTTCTCTTGAATACTTTTTATGGGTTGTACGGTCGGCTAAGAAGCCTTCTACATCCTTGTTGATTTGGCGGGTGGTCAATTCTTTCTTGAGAAGCGCCGAGGTTAAAGGTTGTGATGAGGTCCTTTAGTATGGGTTGCAGCCCTGTATACTTTAGCACCTTTGAGTTGATTCAGCCTCCCAAGAGGAACGCTGCGCTCAGTAAGGAAGACGATCTTATTAAAGGCAGAGTAACGGTTCAAGTCGACTTCCTTACCAGGTACTTATTATTTCATTGTTATTGTGGATAACTGATTATATGAAATACGGGATACTTAGCTATCCTTTAGTCTTGTACACTGGTTTTTCACCCACCCCCCTGGGTGTGAATCAGCTACATGATTATCGGGTAAGTTTAATATTGAAAAATGTTATTTTTATTAGTAAAATAAATTTTTGAATATACTTACCCGATAATCATGATTTAATCGACCCTCCCTTCCTCCCCATAGAGAACCAGTGGACCGAGGAATAATTGAGGAGGTGTCAACAAGAAGTACTTGAGTACCTGGCCACAGGTGGCGCTGGTAAATACACCCCCTTCTAGTATTGTGATAGCTGGCGTATCCCTCCATAGAATTCTGTCGGGCAACGGAGTTGACAGCTACATGATTATCGGGTAAGTATATTCAAAAATTTATTTTACTAATAAAAATAACATTTTTTTTTTATATTATTTAATTGTTATCTTGTTTGAATTATATTTGTTTAGTTTATGTATTAAATATATTTTATTCAAGTATAAAATCATGCTGTAGGTATACAATTATTTTTTCTCCTGGCTGTCTGTGGTTTGTGCTGACATGAAGATGAAAATTGCATCTTGCTTTTTCCTTGTACAGTAGTAAATTTCTCCTAAACCACAGGTATTAATACAATCATGAAGTCAACCTCTTAAGATACATATTATTTAGAAATTATGTTTATAGTACTGCATTTCATTTTTTATCATTTTGATTAAGATCCATATTTAAAAATGCGAGCATTTTTAATCATAATTTTAAAAACTAATTAGAAGTTATTGAAAATATTATGTATTGTACAGATATGCAAAAGTTTCCTTTGCGAAT
Source organism: Palaemon carinicauda (assembly GCF_036898095.1). Classification (NCBI taxonomy): domain Eukaryota; kingdom Metazoa; phylum Arthropoda; class Malacostraca; order Decapoda; family Palaemonidae; genus Palaemon; species Palaemon carinicauda. The sequence continues at coordinate 61,736 of NC_090769.1, read as the reverse complement.
GAAAGATAACGATTTGCTGGTGACTGAACTGTATCATGATCCTTCCAATGACAAGATCACAGCAATTTCTGTCTACCTCACACCAAAGACTAGTAAGTTCCAAATTTTTTTTTCCTGTTTTTGACATCTTCCATTTTTGTAAATTCCAATACAAATGCAAACTAAAGAATGCATATGTTTTGTTGTATTTAGTCATTCAAATTTCTTGATTCAGAATTTATGAATACAGTAATGTTCTGGAGTATGTAGCATTTATTTCCAAGTTAATCTGTATCCCTTTGATGTTTAGATGTTTGTGGAAACTGGATTGAAATAGCATATGGAACAAGTTCCGGAACCGTGCGTGTTATTGTGCAGCACCCAGAAACTGTTGGCCATGGACCTCAGCTTTTCCAGACATTTACCGTCCATAGATTTCCTGTAACCAAGGTGAGCAAATTTGGGTTTCTTTATACTACAAAGTTTTTGTATTAATAGGTTACATGAGAATATCATCAGGATTTTTCAGTTGAAATTTACAGTCTTTTAGCATTGTTACATTGGTTTGGAAGGTCAGAAAACTTGCTAACGTTCCTGAATGATTTAAGAATATGCCTCTATTTTGTTAGCAATTTTAGGAACTGATCCTATTTACAGCTCCATTAAACACCAATCTTTCATTTGTGCAAATTAGTCATGATTTTGAAAACATTATGTGTTAATATCTTATTGGTTGATTCAGTGACCATCTCCCTCTACAGTACCTTGGAGCTATAGAAGTCTTTTATTGCATCTTTTTTTGAATCCTGTAGCCTCCCTTCTTTTAAGAGGCATATCCATTATTTTCTGTATTAGTATTGCCACTCCGTTTGCTTGTACAGTATTTCAGTTTTGATATTTTTTGTTACTTACAAAGCTTGATTAATTTGGGGGAAATGTCTGAAAGTCAATCAGATAAATTTACTCGTTTGAAAGTGTAGTTCACAACAACATTTGAATGGGGGTTATTATAGCACAACACCAGTAATTGTTTTTTCACTTCTCAATGATACAAGATGTTCCTTTCATATTCTGCCTTTCTATATTTTTCTTGTTCAAATTTGTACATTTGTGCTCTGGAGCAATTCCCAAGACAGGATTTAATGTACAGTACTTTTACATCAATTTTGGTCGCAAATTATTTATTCAGTATGGCATTAGACTATGTAGTTTTTTAAATTGACCAAGTCTGAATTATAGAAATATATAGTTAAGTACTATGTAACTTTGACATTGACTACCTAATAGATTTTATAACTTCAAGGACTTGCCAGAAGGATCTGTTCTTTAAATAAGATGTAAGACAGTACCAAGACAAAGTAAAACCTTATAGTAAAGTGGATAGAAATCGAGACAGATAAAAGTAAATAAGTGATCTACAAGCACTGCAAAGAACTAATTTAAGGCCTAATGTATACTTTGATAAGTGCAATTTAGGTGGTACTTGTTTATAAAGCATTTCCTGTTGGAAAATGCTGGCGTTTGGCATGAGATTTAATGGTGATGGTTTATTGGGCGTGTTTCATTTTTTTCCCTTTTAGGTAACCTTATCTGAGAAACTCCTTATAAGCGTATGCAGCGAGTACAATCATGTTCGTACTTGGTCGGTTACTCGATTCAGGGGCATGATTTCAACGCAGCCTGGTTCCACACCTTTGTCATCTTATAAAATACTCACCATTGATGAGGTTGATCCGAATATTTATTATGCCATTGCTAATGATTGTGGTAAGTGTATGTTCCTTTGATGCTTGAGCTTTTTGGACTATTTGTTATTGTGCTTGGAGAGCTTTATTATATAAATTTTTTGAAGTTTCATATTGTCTTTAGCAAGCTATAAATAATTCAGTGTAAGATATGTTTTGGCTTGGGTATTTTGACTAGGTAGAAATGCTTCAAAAAGCAGCAGCTTGTATGCTTTGAAAGTCATTGACAAAATGAGGTATAGTTTTCTTTAATTTCATTGTTATACGCTTATTGTTTCATTACTTTTATTTGATATACTTTACTGATATAGTTAGCTAAAAATTACTGACACCCGTAGAAGGGAGATGAAGCCAAATACTTAGTGTCTTAAATTTGTACTCTCTGTTGTAGACGCAACAATTCCTCCTTTGCTCAAACCAGATGTCTCTTTCAATCACTGTCCAAAGGAAAAGGCAACTCCTCTGTCTGATGTGTTTGACTGTAAGCAAAGTAATGAGAAACTCAATCTTTCTCATTCATGTTTTCCTGAAGAAAAACTAAATAGTTTAGCTTTTCGGTCCCGTGAAATTGAAATACTTTTACCAAACCATGATGCTTATGGAGGTGTAGACCCAAATGGTATTTTTCCTTTGTTTTTTATAAATTCCACTTATTTCTTAGCTCTTAAGTTGTGAGTTATTTGCTCCTACGTCTATACAAACCTTTCATCTTTTAAAATACGGAATATTTTTAGTGGAGTTTGAATGGCTGTTGAAATCGTTAGCGAGGGAGTTAACTTAAGGTTGTGACCGTCGGCGAGTACCCCTAACCACTCACCTGTTAGAAACTCATCACTTTTGTCTGCGGTTGCAATGAACCCTATCCAAGGCTGTTTAATCTTCATCTTGCCTTTTAAATTGAATAGTGATATGCAACTTCTTACTAATAATGGAACAAAGCAAGAATGGGTGTTTGTTGTTTCTTCATGGGTTTATAGGTAAACTGGCTATTGACATGCACTACTTATAGGCATAACTATTTGCATTTATCCACTTTTTTTATCGAATGCAGATCATGACCTCCTGTTAGGGGGATATTTTCATTGAGGTACAGGAAAGCTAATTCATCTTCAGTGTTATTCTGGCAAGCCGTTGAATTGCTGAAAAGACTGTTTAGCACTTTGCTCTCCTCTTTGAGTTCTCCGTTCACCTTTAGCCGACCATTGTACACCTTCTGTCGCCCACGTGTTGAAGGAGCTAGGACAAATACTACTACTTCCTTGGAGAGGGTGATGCAGTATCCCAAATATCAGGCACTTGGTCAATGTTTCTCAACACTTTGATCAGAGGAAAGAATATAAGGGATTACTTCTGTCCGCCTTAATCAGTGCCACCTATTAAGATACTACCTCTAGGGAATTATGGAATCCTTTAACTGGCCAGATGGTACTACATTGGATCCCTCTTGCTGTTTACAGCTCATTTTTTATTTGTCTACACATACACCGACTAGTCTGGCATATTCTTTACACTTCTCTGTCCTCATACACCTGACAACACTAAGATTACCAAATAATTCTTTGCTCAATGGGTTCAGTGGCTACTTTCTTCGTGGTAAGGGTAGAAAAAAACTTTAGCTTTGGTAGGCAGCTCTTCTAGAAGGACAGTCCAAAATCAAGCCATTGTTCTCTAGGCTTGGGTAGTGCCATATCCTCTGTACCATGGTCTTCCACTGGATTGAGTTGGAGTTCTCTTGTTGGAGGGTGCACTTTGGCATGCTATTCTATCTTGTTTCTCTTCCTCTAGTTTTTTGAAGTTTTTATAGTTAATATGTGAAAGATCCAATTTAAATGTTGTTACTGTTCTCAAAATATTTTATTTAGATTGTTCATTACTTCTCTTGTAGTTTTTTTTCCTTGTTTCTTTTCCTCACTGGGCTATTTTTCCCTGTTGGAGCCCTTGGGCTTATAGCATCCCACTTTTTCAACCAGGGTTGTAGCTTATGCTTGAAAAATAATAATAATAATACGAGTTCCTTCCCTCTGTGATGAATACCGGCTTCAGTCTTTGATTACGCTGCAGGTTCTGTCCTTTGGTCAGAACACACTTTTTCGGGGGAAGAGAGTATATTCCTGGAGTAGCCGGCTGAACCCTCAACTTCTGTAAAGTATGAGGATACTTGGGTTCCGTTTGCCCTGCAGGTACCTGACCATAGACCGGTACCAATGGAAGCAGCAAAATCTGAGTTGGAGTGTTCCTATACGGATGTTCTTGGACTCGTCTCTGAAATGGGTGAGGCAACCTTGGCATCCCCCCCTTCAGGTTGGATCTCGGTCATTGACCAGCACTTCGGTGGCCATAAACATTCAAGGCCGCCTTTGGCGCTACCTTGATCAGATCCTGCTAGTTGTTCCTGGATCAAGATAACAATAATAATGTACGTGATATACACATTTTAGTATCGTGTTTATGAATGAAAGCATAGCGAATTATAATTTGTTCCATTGTTTACATTTATAAGTTGGTTGACACTCATGTATGCTCTCCATATCAGCTGATTAAGGCAAACTACCGAAGAATATTTCATATTTCCTAAAAGAAAAGACACAATAATTACTTGATCTATTATTTTCCAATTAGCATACTAATTTCAATAGTTTTATTTGAAACACTTCTCTCATATTTTATTTACTGTGGAGTTGAATCGCATATAAAAGTTATCCAGAGTTTCATTCATGTTGCCGATCCACTGTAATTTATAGTTTTTAGCTCTGTGGTGCTTGATTATAAAGCTTACAAAATTATTTTTATTGTTATAACAAAACTATATTCTCGGTTTTCAGAGACTAAAATTATCTTCTAAATCTGGCATTTACATTTAATTATGCAATTTGCACAGACATACTAAATTTTTGTTTCCTCCAGTTTCGGACACAGATTTGCCTGATACCCAACAGAATAGCGTCTATGAATATTGTTTTCTCGCCTTCATTTACAGATTGTTAGTTGTTTTTTAGCAGTATATTTTCTTGGATCTTTTTTCCATAGTGAATAAGAGTATCATTTGAAAATGTCAGTCTTGTGCTACTCTGTTCACTATAGTATGATGATTGAAATACAATCAAAACAGCGGCTAATTCGATTGTTCATTACAAAACAGCTGTTTTTTGTTTGGTTGTTATTCTGGTTGTATGTGTTTATGCAATGATTTTAATGTTGCTAACAATATTTTTATCATATTTGAATTTTGTAACCCATGAAAGTAGAATATGGGATAAAGAAATTTCAAAAAATGATAAAAAACAAAAGATAATAGGCCTTAATCTTTTTTTATTTACCTGCTCACTAATGGAGCCCGCAATATTTTAATCTCGACCAACCAGGGTGCACTGTAGCAGTCATTTAGGTTTTGATAAAGGTATTTGAGCAGCTTTTTAAGTATGCGTTAACCAACTTATCTAAGTCCTGAGCTGAAGGTCAAAATTAAGAAGTTTGACAGGTGGGTGGAGGGGGCTACTTGCTCGTGCTCGCCACTTGTTTTTAACTACCTTGTTAACAATTTCAACTGCTGTTCCAGCTCTGCTGAAGACATTTCCTAATTTAAGGACTCGACTCAGGTCTGTATAGCTGGGAAAAATACAAATTGCCTCTTAAAGATTTTTGTTTTTTGCAAGTTGTCAAGAGGAAGTTCTTTTTGCGCTTGTTGGAGAATATGTGATGTTACTATATTTGGTAATTGTGTTTATGGTAGCTCTAGCCCTGCTGATTAGCACCTAATTTCTAAAACTCCCATGTTATGTAAAGTGTTTGAATGTCTTTTGGCAAAATTTCTAAATAGGTATTTTGAAATTAATCATGTTCCCTAGTTTGCATTATGGCTTCCACAAAGGCCTTGAAGCGTGTGATGCTTTTCTTATAATTTACAATACTGAACAGAAAACCCTTGTTTGTGTTCAGGAAGTTTGTATGATTTTCCTTGATTTTAGTGGTCTTTGATCATATTAATTACGAGGCCCATGTTTTCAAATTTAAATAAATGGGAGTAAGGGGGTCTTTTCTGAGCATTAATAGTCAATTTCTAAGTAATAGATATCAAATCTGGCATTCTTCCAGGTAGTGTTCCCAGCCCATTGATTTACTTACTATATACACATAATGTGTGGCTTGGCCTAAAAAACAAGGTGGTTGCATGTGCAGATGATGCTATTCTTTGCATCGGTTTCATCCCCTGAATATGGTCCTGTGGTTGCTCAATCCCTTGATAAAGATCTAGGTAAAATTGGTGAATGTTGCAAATTATGGAACATGAAGTAGAATTCTAATTAAACCTCAAAATAGGATTGTAAGTAGGTTAAGGACAGTGGCTTCTTCACACAGATCATTGCAATGACACTTGCTTTAGTTGGATACAACTCATCTTAATTTTAGGTTTGATTCTTAATTTCAGTTTTACTTTTGAGAAGCACATTAATTCTTTTTTTTCCAATTGTACAAATAAAATGACATATCGAGCGATTTTTGGCGATCAGTCTATCCGGATGATATTTTTAATCCTTTTATTCTACCATGTTTTGAGTATTGTCTTCAGCTGCTGACTCATTTTAATTTTTTTAAAGTTTTAACTTGGAGACTGAAGAAGACAGGTGGATGATGGCAAGCCCTTCATGGTTTTGGCCATTAGTCACTAGATGTAGCATTGGTGGGCAAGCCCCTTGAACAGAAGAAAACGGGAAAGATTTAGGTTTTTATGCGAAAAAAACTTTGATAACAAAGAAATATGAACATCAGGGGAGTATAAGAATAACAAATTTGATTATTTAAATTTCCTTCTCTGCCAGGTTTAACTTTAGGGAAAATCAGTAAATTAGGATACCATAATAGCATAAAGCTTCTTTAATTTTTCCCCTTGTGTATTTTATTTTTGGAACATCTCAAATTATTTTGAGCCTCATTTTAAAAGTATCATTTTAAAAATCTGGTTACTATGTAAGGTTTTATAAAGTAGTGATTGAAGAAAAACAGAATGTGGTTCAGATATAATTGGGGGATCTAGAAAGTGCATCCATAGTAAAATAGCTTTCTTATGTCTATCAAAGAAATGATGGCGAACATAGAAATATTTATGGAACATGAATAAAGCAATGGACAGTATAGGATGAATAGGGTTTTGAATAATCAAATAGTATGCCTTCACATATACTACAGTCCATTTCATTTAGCGAGGCAGATTTGCACCGACTCGCAGCGGTGCCCTTTTAGCTGGGAAAAGTTTCCTGATCGCTGATTGGTTAGAATTATCTCGTCCAACCAATCAGCGATCAGGAAACTTTTCCGAGCTAAAAGGGCACCGCTGCAAGTCGGTGCAAATCTGCATCGCTAAAAGAAATAGACTATAGTTTTCTTTTGTTTAGAAATCTGTGTATGCATATTTCATATTCACATAAATGTGTATGGTGTATAAGTTTAAAAGTAGACTGAAGTATTGTTAGAAATATTGTCTCATCTAGAATGTTATATTTTAATAATCCACTGTTAATTTGTCAACCAAAACCACATTAAAATGTACTGTATAAGCATGAATTAAAGTAAATTCAATATGTACACATTCTAATGCATTTTTGTAACCTTGTTGCAGGTCCTTATGGGGAACAGGATGATGAACAGGTTTTCATTCAAAAAGTTGTCCCTGAGACAGATCAGCTATTTGTTCGTTTAGCCAGTAATGGCAAGAGGTAAGTTTGCTACTGGAACATTCATTGTGAATATTTATGGATAAGGAATTAAGCTTAAATTGTGTAAAGATGATCTTGAAATCATCAGAATTATTTTTTGTTTTGTTTCGATTAGGAAATAATTAAATGTGGAAGGTAGAGCATTTTTTTTTTTTTTTCATTTGTGGGACACTGGACTATGAACTATGTTTTGAGAGATATGTAATAAAAAGAAATAATAACATAATTGATGAAGTGGAAAGATATTCCTCGACTAAACCATCACAATATTAAATGGAGTAAATGTGTACAATATTTGCTTAAAGTACATAATAATCCATTCAGTAAAGACATGGGTATTGATAAGAAAAATTGCAATTTGGATTTTTTTTTTTTTTTATAGAAGGGTAAGATTTATTAATAAACTAAAGGCAGTTTGGAGATCATATTAAAAATGTGGAAAAATTGAAGAGTTGTGAATACTGTAGTTGCTGATAAATAAACTATGTAATGAGAGGGCACGGAGAAAAGTCAGTCGGATAAATAACAGTTGTAGTAATGCGGCAAGGACAAGTACAGTACAATGGCCCATATGGTCATTAAATAAAATTGTATATGAAGAATAAGACCTGATATGCATCAAGGAGAAAGTACTCAAGACAAAAATGGGAAGTTTAACTGTTACAGTAATTAGTAATGCACAATATGAAAGTGTTTTTCTTTACTTTGCAGAGTGTGTGTAATAAAGTCTGTAGATTCCACTACAATTAGCGGGTTTTGCGTACATGAGTGTGAAGGAAGTAGTCGTATGGGTTCCAGACCCAGGCGGTACATTTTCACCGGACATTCAAACGGAGCCATTCAGATGTGGGATTTAACCACTGCCCTTGAATTGTGCAGCAAAGGTGATGCAGGTATGTCAATTTTTTAAAGTATTAACTTATCTGATGTTTTAGATGTGATTTGATAGCAATTTTCTTTATTTAGTTTTATCTAACGTTTATGTAGAATTATAGGTGATATAATGTTAACAAAGCTTTGTCTTTGTGGCTTCACCACTAATATGATTTTGCTGTATGTTGATGAGGGTTGAATAAATTTAGAATCAAAAGAGAAAATTAATTTATTAATGTGAATACTGTACGCTAAAAGAATACGTGGACATTATGGGATAATGTTTATTCTACAGCAGTAGGTGATTTTTTCCCAGAATTGAAATGCACGTGACTTTTACCTTTAAATTAATTGCAATTAATGCTGCAAAACTCAGCTCTTTTTACTAAGAATTTTTGCTGTTGGTGTTGTAAGAGATGTACCTGATCAGTGTAACTTATAAATGAGCATGTAATATTTTGCTTATTTTACAGTTTAATGAAGTGGCTTTAACTGTTGAAACTGATACTATCAGTAGTTGTTTGAGAAGGTTAACATTCATGACTATTTTCATTTCAAAATCTCTCACAGGAGCAACTGTTAATGGTGGACCAGAACCAGCTGAACTCCTAAGACTCTTAGATGTTTGTGACTTAAGTAACTCTTCTTGTACGACACCGTGTTTGTCCCCGTCTCCTCTGACACCTGCGAATGCATTACCCCCTCACCAGCGTCCTTACCCAAATCATCTGCATCATGGATCCTCACACCTACCACAGGCTGGTTGTAGTTACTTGAATTCTTCAGCTGGTGTGACTCCACAACTTCATCCAGGCCCACTATTGAAGCCTGCTAATGCAGCATTCCTATCACACAGTCAGGCTGCAGCAGCAAGAGCTGGAGCCTCTGGCACCTCAAACGATGACGACGATGACGATGGAAGCCCAACATGATGCTCGGACCTGAAACGTAACCGTTGAAGGAAAACGAAGTATTGACCATTTAATGACTGTGATCATTTTAATATACAATAGATATTTTTGTTAAAATTTTATTTTCAATTTTATTAGACTGATGAGAACATATAAATTTCTATAATGCTTTGACTTGACAGAATTCTTCAGTTCCAGGTACTGTATAGTAGTGAATGGTTATTGAAAATGGTAAGGTAGTTTTTACAAAGATATTTGGTGAAGTACTTATATACTGTATTTATTTATATGGTCAGCATTTAAGCATACCACTTATGGGCATATACCTTAGTTAAATGGTAATAAGATGAAAACTGAATATTTTTTTTTGGTAAACAAAACTTCTGAAGTGAATTGGGTGATTGGGTACATCATTGATAACTCTCTCCAGTATTAGTATATAGATCTCATGTTTTTGTTTTTTATGTTTGTTTTTTTGTCACAAAAATCTTGCTAAATGAATTAATGCATATTTAGTGATTATAACGTTGTCTTTCTACTTTGGTAATACAGCAAACTATTGAATTTAGAATTTTGATTCTGGTTTGGTAAAGGTTTTGTTTGTAATTATGTAATAGCCTGTAAAGGTGAGTTTCTCATTTATAGTGGACAATTTCAGTATTATCGTACAAGAAATGTTAATATGGATATTGTAGTCACAAAGGTTATTGTGCATTTGATGCTCTGGTTAACTCTAAAGAAAAGGTTATTGTGTACTTGATGCCCTAATTAATTCTAAAGAAACAACTGAATGTAAGATATGTTATGCTATTCACTATTTGCCATAATTACACAATTACACATATTTTGCTGTTTTAAAGTTATATACAATTTTTGGTGCTATTATAGTATGCTATCTACCATCCCTCTCTGACTATAGTATGATACCCACCACCAGTCCCTAAGGGTACGATCTACTTGCTAATCCGCCTCTAATAAGGAGGATCACTACCGACTTGATAACCCAACCTAACCTAACTCAACCCAATCTAACCTAACTTACAAACTGCTTATAATTATGCACCCATGTACTAACCTAATCTAACCCAACCTAACCTAACCTACAAACTGTTTAAAATTATGCATCCATGTTATCCATCCAATAAATATTATTAAACTATCATTAAAGTCCAATTAGGATAACATACTGGTGGTAAGTAATCTTTTTTATAACCCTCATCAAACAGGAGGATTAACATTGACGGTAGATAACATACTTTGTGGTAGATAGCATACTGTAATAGAAATTCGACGGTAGATAGCATACTATAATAGCACCCAATTTTTCTCCAAAATAGAGAGTTTATTCTTACTTATCATTCTATATTTATACTCTACCTTATCCAAGACCTTTTGGGGTGTTGTCTTTATAATTTGAATGGTAATGGATATGATAGTTTGCTGTATGAACTTCTTCCAGTTGATGTCAGCTGTTGCTGGCTGTACTAGATTTAGGAGCATTCAGGGGCCATCTGGTGAGAATAATAATGAAAATCTGAAAATATTATGAAATTTATAATGGCATTTGACAACATAAAATGAAGTTACTTAGTCAGTGCATCATATTTTTATAATTTTAGGAACTTCCACAACCAATCCCTTTGAACATGTGGGTCTCAGGTCTGTAAGTTCTCAGTAAACATGCTACTCTATCTGCCAAAATTGGCTGTTGGCACTTACTTCCAACTGCTGCCTTTTAAACAGCCAAAGTGGCACTTCAGTCTCTTGAAGCATTTTATCATAGAATAGTGGTATTCAATGTATCAGGCTGCTCCAGCTTTAGTATCCATATTTCAGAACTCCATATATCTTCAGACTGCAACTCCTTCATTGTTTTCCAATCTATTTCATTAGGATTTCACATAGTAGGCCTAGACTTTATTTGATTAACAAAATATTAATAGAACTTTTTTTTGTTTATATCTGGAGAGATAAGAAATTTGGCATTTTTTTCAGATGGCAAAAACTAAAATGTAAATATTTTGCTTCTACAAATCCTTTGCTTTTCACTTGTTTCTTTTTTGTTTGTACGAAGGTCTGCATTAATATATAGCAATTGATATATGAGTAAGCTTTAGACATTTTTCAATAAAGATGTGAAAAGTGATTGGTTATCTGGCTTAAAGCTGATGTACATGACGTCCTTCATTCTTACGATAGATATTATAGCCTTATCCCAGTTAATCAGTTTTCAATCAGATGGCTCCCCTAAACAATATTACATTTAGTACTTACGTTTTTCCAGAGGCATTAAGCTTAGAAGTCATTGTGAAACATGACACGTCCTTCTTTTCCTAATACTGTACCAAAGTTGGAGCCATTTCTTAGGAAATGGTAGTGATTTGAAATGTAACATATTTAACCCTTTTACCCACAAAGGACGTACTGGTACGTTTCACAAAAGCCATCCCTTTACCCCCATGGACATACCGGTAGGCCCTTGCAAAAAAATGCTATGAATTTTTTTTTTTTTTTTTTTTTCATATTTTTGATAATTTTTTGAGAAAATTCAGGCATTTTCCAAGAGAATGAGACCAACCTGACCTCTCTATGACAAAAATTAAGGCTGTTAGAGCAATTTAAAAAATATATACTGCAAAATGTGCTGGGAAAAAAATAACCCCCTGGGGGTTAAGGGCTGTAAATTTCCAAATAGCCTGGGGGTAAAAGGGTTAATAGATACTGTTTTAGTATCTATAGTGTGGAAAATTATAAGGGAAATAGTATTTCTGACTATATTCCTGTTGTCTTTGAGTTTGGAAAAAAAATGGCATTGTCCTAGGAAGATTGTACATCATAGCCAATTTCAACAGGTTCTCTATCTATGTGCATTTCCATCATAAATTTTGATAGTGATGCTCTTGTCTGTATATGTAGTTTTTATAGAGTAGCACTATTGATATGAAGGCTTGAGCGTTACCACCCGTGTATAAACGTGGAAGTGGATGGAGGTAGAGAAGCTGCTGTGGAAAATCATACTTATAATCAGCTGCATTGTCTTTATGAATAGCATAGCTATTAAAGATGCAATAGTTGTGATTAATACTTATTGGATTTTAAAGGCCTCGCTATACCTTGGCATTACTGAAACAAATACTCTTGCAGATGGCCATGAGAACAGTGCAAGAGTAAATGGAAAGGTGGTTGTAACATATAAATTGATCAAGGTCATTGTATGTACATTTTTCAGTTTAAAGTTGATAGTCAGATTTCCATAAGAATAAAAGTGTAGACACTTAAACGTATTTTTCTATAGATTTTAGGACTGGAGGCATAAACAACTATCCTATAAGTGGAGAAACTTTCATGCATTTGTAAGTGACATATGAAATTAATATCTCAGAATTTTAATCGGGGCAGAATTCTTTGAATTAGGATGGGGCCGATTTGAATAAAATTCAGGCATAAATGTATACTGAAAGTGATTCATATGATAAATAAGATAGAGGTCTCTAATATTTTTTTTATTTGAGAGTAATAGATTGAATATTTTTTCAAACAAATGTAAATTTTCATAAGCTGCTGATGTTAAACTTTAGAACATATTTTTTCTTGGTACAAGATTTCATTAGTTAAAAGAAGCCCCTTATGTAAATTGTTCAGACCAATACCCAGATTATATAACTTAAATGGTCCAAGCACTTGCAGTAAAAGGTATAGTAAAGTGAACGTCATGTGTTTTTCATTAAACATGGCTAATAAGAGGAAAACTTACAGTAAAAAGTATAGTAAAGTGGAGGTCTTCATTTTTTTTTTTTATTAAACATGGTTAGATATGAGGAAGTCTTGCCAAGAATGTGGTATTTAAAACAATATTTTAGTGTCATAGATTGGATTGTCGTAGGTAGATTTTATCTGAAGTGGTAGGTGATGTGTAGGGGTGAGCATTCATAAAGTCTCTTATCTATTTGACTGCTACTGGATATATTACACTGGAGGGTTTCCAGCCTTTGGGAAAACATTATAAAACATTGGCAATTCTTATTGGAAGTAATAATCTAAAATTGTAAATTAAATTTGAGTATATTGTAACACTGAAAATGAATCATCTGGATGAGTTCTAGGCTATCTCAGGTGCTTTTCTTAATAATGAACTGTATTTTGGAAAGGTACCTTTCCTTTATATCCAGCATGATTACAGTCATTTAGCCAACTGTATCATAATCTATATTAAAGGCATAATATGGGATTACAGTGTTCTTAGAAGTCTTTAAATGTGGTACAAGAAACTTATCTAAATAGTTGTGATGGAATTCGTAAACCTTTACTGCAGTTAAGCGTAATACATTTTGTTATTGAAGGGAATCCATAGCATAATGAAGAGACATCGAAGCAAGACCTCGTTAGCTTCATATTTTACGTCCCATTTAAGCATAATGGATGACATATGCTTTTTGAAAAACTGTTTGACAATTTAATTGTTAGACTTTAACAAGAATCTGCTCACTCCTGAACAATGTAGTTATGAGGTGTCAGTATAATAGGTGACTGTTAACTAGATAGTAATTTTCCAAGAAGGTTGGTAAAAAATTAGATTGATATAAAGTTATGAAAATTAGGTATTGTTGGAGTTTAGCTAGGTTGTGAGTCATGCAACTACTTTTCAAGTTCTTGAGGATTTAAACAGATTAGATTATTTCAAGTAAGTTTTACGCAGAAGGTCAAGTTAGAAGGAGTAAGTTCCACATCAAGATAGTTTGTAGCCATATAGCATACAGTATAGAGACATCATTCATTGTATGGAATATGCCTCAGTCAGGTCTAGCTCAAGAGGGTTGCACTTTTGCTCTCTCTATTTTTAATATTCCGTACCATCTTGTCTTTCACGAATACACCTATTTCCTTGCTTTTCGTCTTTTTGTATTAGTACAGTCTAATATCGTAATTTTTCTGGTTCAATTACATTTTGATACGTTTCTGCTCGACATACTCCTGGTATGTAACCTTGTATTGATATGATGATTTTATACAGTTACTGTATATCATATTTGTATCGATTTTGTTTCTATTTTAGAAATATATAAATGTTAAGATAAATTTGTCTCTGAATTGATTCCTATCTTTGATATTAAGATTTCATGGAAAACACAATTGTGATTATTTTTTTGTGTGCAGTATAAGCTACACTATAACAAATAAAGGCTATCAATTCACACCGCAGTAATATGAATGATACGGATCATTAGTAAAGTAACTATGCTATTTCAAATGTTAATTTATGAGTTTCTCAAATTTCCTAAACAATATTCTCCTGAACAGTAGAAACAGTTGTTTGTTGACAGTTAATGTTCTGGAAAAGGTAATGTACTGATAAATTATAGTCATTCAAATTGTTATAAAAACTGTGGAAAATTACTAGGGGGTCATTTGTTTTAGGGACTGTATTTGATTATTCAATTGTCATTAGGAAAGTTGGTAAACGAGAAATCCAAAATCAGAAATTGGAATTTAAAATCAATATGGTGTTAAACATATCAAGGAATAAACTTAATTTTTTATTTGGTTTGTTGAATAATACAAAACTTTCTGGTGCTGTCATCACAAATTTGAAAATGGTAGCGATCGAATTCAATACACTGTTACCGTCTTCTTCTTTGTCTGCATCTTTTCCCACTTTTATGTGGGGTCGATGTTTCTGGCCAGCGTTCTCCATCTACCTCTGTCCCACACTTCATTACCGGGTAATCCCTTTGATTGAAGGTCATCCTTGATAAAGTCCATCCACCTTATCTTGGGTCTCCCTCTCCTTCTCGTTCCCAGTACCGTAGACCTTGTTATTGTTATTGTTTATCGGACCATGCATTTCAAATCATCAGAAGGAAGATGGAGAGCTTTGAATGGACAAGATTATCTGAACAATTTTTGGTCGAAGAAATGGGGGGGGGGGAGACATATTTTGGTGTAGCCCTAGTTTGTGAAATACTTTTAAAGGCTATGCATAGGCCTGCTTAGCCTAGAGGCTATAAACTCTTGATGCTAATTTTTAAACATGTAGGCAAGACTGCAACCTATGAACTAAAAGAGGACATGCAGCAAACTTAGCATAAATAAAATTTCTTATATAATAAAGAATAAGTGTCTAGTTATATATACAGTTTATATATATATATATATATATATATATATATATATATATATATATATATATATATATATATATATATATATATATATATCCTTTCTGAGTGGAGATACCTTAACATAGTAAAAGGGTTTATGAATTGCCATGATCAGTAGAGCTGTAATAATCAGGACCACCCATACTACGTTAGCTTGCTGTGAGTAATTGGACAAAAGTCTCCCACCATCACCAACCCACGGTTGGCCAGCATGGTGATGAAAACTGGCCAAACCTGAGACATACATAAGAACATGTCTGAGGCCCTTGTCCTACAGTGGACTAGAAATGGCTGGATTTGTTATATATATATATATATATATATATATATATATATATATATATATATATATATATATATATATATATATATATATATATATATAGTCACACTCAGAGAGAGAGAGAGGGAGAGTAGTAATACCCTGGTGAAAGGGGGTACCCCGAGAGGTATACTCGGGAAACCACACTCGCATGGCTTCAATATGTGTATATGTGTACATATATATATCTAAATGTTTAAATATAAATTTTTCCCGGCTCGGATACACTTTATATTCTAATATATCTAACTGTTAAAAGGAACACTTGTTTTAACAATTGTAATTCATAAATCACAGGTGACTCGGTTTGTTTACAAGTTATGATTACGATAAGAAGAAGATTTTGGAATGGTGTTAAATGTAAACTTCTTCGAAAAGTCTATGAAAAACTAAGAAAAAAAGGTCCTCGTAACGATTGCCAGTGTGACAGTGCCTTAATTAGATATTGCTTAGTACCTGTATGTCAAGGTACACATTTGGTGTCGTCAACAAATCTTGCTCGTCATTGAAATGCCTATAGCGGTGAGTAGGCTTACCCCTGCTTACCCGTTCCTATTTCTATCATAATGTGTTTCTAACATTTGAAGTTTTTTCGAGAGTAAAAAAAGTGAATGCGATATATGTATAAGTGTCTCAACCTACATGCCAGTTTTAAAAAGTTTAGGCTTAGTCAGGACCCACATAAAATTGTAAAAATCAAGGGTACGGCTTTTGGTTTTATTGTAGTGTACCCTGTAATACAATACAAATTTACCGGCTAGGCCTAGGTTTGGGGCTTATTTTCTCTCTTGCGTCTCGTGTTTTGTTATAAGCAAAGCGCTCTAAAACGAACGAACGAATTGCGGTGTAATTTGATATAATTCATTTCATATCTGTAAAAGAATCGCTTGAAATTATATTTGAACTTTCAGCAACGGGGTTCACAACTTCACAGTGATACAACTCGGTTAAAAGGCGCCAAATTGAAAATTCGCTTTTGGGTTTACTAAAATAAGACGGTTGTCGAGATTGTGTTTAACGTCAATGAAATGTAATATGAATTAGCAACTTCATGCTGACTTTTATCGTAAATCGGGGCTCTAGATTATTTTATTATTTTATCATAATGAGAATAGGCTACATAAAAAATTAGGTGCTATTATAGTATGCTATCTACCGCCGATTTTGCTATCTACCACCCCTTTCTGAAATTTTGGAATTGGTTTATTATTTTGTTTATGAGACCCCAATTAACACTACTTTTCAATTAACTGGGAAATCCCCTAATACTGTCACTGATTGGTTTAATGTGTCTGGAAGTGTGTAGTGTGGTGGTTTCAATTGGAAAGTTCTGAGAAAAGGCGAAGATGTATTTCCTGCTTTCTTGAATGATGTAAGATATGTTTACAAGCAGTAGTATAATAAATTTTTGATTGAATATTTTTCATAGATTATTTTCTTTCAGTTTTGTAATATTTGATTTTTCATTTGATTAACTTGTAACATTGTTGTGTGATGAGCTTTGAATAATTTGTAATAAAAGCTTCCCTACAAACTGCTTATAATTATGCACCCATGTTGTCCTGCCAATAAATGATATTAAACTATCATTAAAGTCCAATGAGGATAACATACTGGTGGTAAGTAATCTGTTTGATAATCCTCATTAAAAACAGGAGGATTAACATTGACGGTAGATAACATACTTTGTGGTAGATACCATACTATAGGAGAAATTCGGCGGTAGATAGCATACTATAATAGCACCAAAAATTATATATATATATATATATATATATATATATATATATATATATATATATATATATATATATATATACATATATATATATATATATATATATATGTGTGTGTGTGTGTGTGTGTGTGTATATATATATATATATATATATATATATATATATATATATATATATATATATATATATATATATATATATATATATATATATATATATATATATATATATATATAATGGATTAACGAATGTTCACTGACGGAATAGATTTTCTTAACAAAGTAGAATTTTAATTTCCGATAATTCGCTATCTGATTATATACCTAATTCTAGGTACTTCGGACTTTAAAATGATAACACGCATAAAACATATGTTGTACAGTAATATTAATTCCATCTCTGATAAGAAAAGGTAAATATAATTATCTAAATGTAAGATTAAATAACATCAAAAAGTCATCTGACAAGGATACTGCTGTAACGCTTTGTACAGTAGTGAGGTTCGTCGATCTGTCATTATGACCATAACAACGCCATTTTATAGGGCTCATTCAATTGGTGCTTATTGGGCAATAGGGTGTCAGTATATGCAAATTAGTATTGTGTGTAGTGCTTGAATGGTTCTTGCATGTATCATACTTCCTTCCATTTTTTCTCTCAATGTAACTCCAAGTTTTAATGATGGAAATATTTTTAGGTCGACTTAATAGTCTACATCAATTCAATTCTAGTAGTACAGTGTGTTGGCAATTTTATAATGTACGTAAATATAGTTTTCGTAATCTTTAAAATGAATAAGAGACTTATGTGAACAGCATGTGGGATCGCAAATATTAACGAATTCTTTCAAACATTGGAATTCTAAATTGAAAACTTAGTTTTGTCCTGGATGAAGTAGGATTAAATTACTTATGCCCTGAACTTTACGTAGTTGCATTCCACTTCGTAATTCATAAAGAAAAAGAAACACGATCACTCAATTCATTCAAATTCTGGAAATTCAATTCTAAACAAAGCTAAGATTGAATTATGGACATAAGATCTGAATTTTTCGAATTTAGGCATGATCATGGTTATTTAAAGACGCCCATTTTATACAGAATACATATTTTAGTTATTTTACAGAGTATGCATCCTAGTTCAACTGACATTAGGCCTATGTATGATTATGCATGTATGCACATTTTCAAGTTTTGTAACTAGGCCTATATATTTATGTATGTTTTCACGTCTTGAAACCCTTCATCCTTGTATGCTTTTAAATCTTGCTATCATATACACATTATTCCAATTTTAAAATCATGTATCTCTGCGTGTATTTTCGTATCTTGTAAATAGGTAGCCTTAGCTACACTAGTTTCGCAATAACTGTGTTCTTGTTAGCTTTCAGGAATAATAATGAATAAAGTGAATAGAATAATTCTACACAGTTTATTCAATATGGGTTGTGGAATTCCTCGGTGATGTATTCTACACTCTACAGCGCTCTGGTCATGGGTGAAATTAGATAACTTTGTGACGTGCAGTATTTTGGTTAGCCGAAAAATCTACATTACCGAGAAAAAATAACCGTTAGCCTACTCCAATCAAATCTGGTGTATTATGTAATAGACACTAGGAGGGTATTATTTTTCTTTTATTATTATTATTATTATTATTATTATTATTATTATTATTATTATTATTATTATTATTATTATTATTATTTTTATTATTTTTCTTTTTATTATTATTGTTGTTATTATTATTATTTATATTATTATTATTATTTTTTTTTTATTTTTATTATTGTTGTTATTATTATTATTTTTATTTTTATTATTATTAATATGTTGTTGTTGTTGTTGTTGTTGTTGTTGTTATTATTATTATTATTGCTGTTGTTGTTATTATTTAGTTTTAGAACAAAACTTATCCCGTAGATTTGCTTTGAGTTGCTTTCATTGCGAAATAAACAATCCAGACATGGTCTCTGTAATACAAGAAAGAACATTGTTGAATACATTTTTTCTTTTTTCAAAAATATATATGTATTTTTTTTTGGTCAGAATAATAATTGAACAGGGTTTTCAGATCTGGGGTAATGACATGCATAGCCATAAATCCAATAAAAAGTATATCATTGCATTACTTATGCCTTAGAGGCTTAATCAAATTTCCATCCCTTTGAAACGATAGTGATTATAACGGATTTGCATAATTCCCATACGGCCTTTGTTTATCAGTCTGCGCTCATGAATATAATTAGCCAGTTAACATATGTTGTCAAGGGTTATAATCATGAGAGACTATTCCGGGGGAAAAAATGACCCATTTTTATTTTTATTTTTATATTTATTTTCTAAAGTTGCGCGGCAAAATGAAGTTGGAGTTGACGCATGCGCGTTGGTGCCATTTAGGTAGGCGACGTCCGGACAAAAATCGTTGGAGGACATTTAATTTCTGTAACACTCGGGTTCTTAAATGGCGGTTATTTTGAAAGCCACTTTTATGACAAGCTAATTGGTGTCACTTTTATCTCTCTCTCTCTCTCTCTCTCTCTCTCTCTCTCTCTCTCTCTCTCTCTCTCTCTCGAAGAGCATGACACGTGGGAACGTAATTGCTATGAAAACCAGAATGAAAAGTTCTATGTTGAAAGTTAGTCCACCGTTATTATTTGTGCTACGACCGCCTATTGTAAGGAAAGTATTTACGATAGAATATTTTCTCTCTCTCTCTCTCTCTCTCTCTCTCTCTCTCTCTCTCTCTCTCTCTCTCTCTCTCTCTCTCTCTCTCTCTCTCTCTCTCTCTCACACACATGTAATATATATATATATATATATATATATATATATATATATATATATATATATATATATATATATATATATATATATATATATATATATATATATATATATATATATATACTCATCGTCATCATCATCTCCTCCTATACCTATTGACGCAAAGGGCCTCGGTTAGATTTCGCCAGTCGTCTCTATCTTGAGCTTTTCATTCAATACTTCTCTATTCATCATCTACTTCGCGCTTCATAGTCCTCAGCCATGTAGGCCTGGGTCATCCAACTCTTTTAGTGCCACGTGGAGCCCAGCTGAACGTTTGGTGAATTTAATATATATATATATATATATATATATATATATATATATATATATATATATATATATATATATATATATATATATCAGGGTGACGGATTGGGTTTAAAGTGATAGACAAGATGCCTTTTCGGCTTTTACTCCATATGCCTGGCGGATGATCTTACAGGAATGAGTATGGACCGACGTGGGTCACTTACCTTAGTTAGATAGACACTGAACATCACAAGAAACAGGCTATCCTTTGACGAATTTAGCCAATGAATCCTCTATCGAGGCCCTATGCGTCAATAGGCGTAGGAGGAGATGATGATGATATACGTCAGATGCTATATAATATGCTTTTCTTCTTTTAATTAAGTAAACACTTTTAGAAACTTAGGTTACACGAGAATACCCTCAAATGGGATTCAGTTACTAAATCGCAGGTAAACTACATACTGACCCAGTATACTGTAGTTAAGTAGAAAAAGGCGTGACCATCAAGTTCGGTGTGTTTGTGTGTGTGTATATATATATATATATATATATATATATATATATATATATATATATATATATATATATATATATATATATATCCTGGAAATAGAAGTATAGCGGGTCTACCTGAAGAATCTGACGGGCGCCATTTTGGCACACTTGGGCATTTTTTTTTTATTGACGTCACAAGCCACGCCCACCTTTTCACATACCTCTTAGTTATGACTTAGCCTATCTATTTTGTGGTATAAATATATCATATTTGGTATCAAATTAAAGCTTATGGCAAATGGAATGGAAATATAAAGGATGAAAGAGATAATTACAAGTAGAGGTCACCTATAGGTCTTTTAAGGTCATAAAAGGTCAAACGAGGTCGGGAATTTAACTGGACTTTCAGTAAAACGCAAAGCATATCAAGCTTGGTATCAAATTGAACCATTTTATTGTATGAAATAAAACTACATGGTTGTTAATAGTTTGCTACAAAAATAGATCATTTCATGAAGGTCAAGGCCATACAAAGGTCAAAGACGTAAAATGCAAGTTCCGGTATATGATGACATTTCAAGATTAAGGTCGCATCTTTTGAGACTAGCATCCAACACATACAACAAATTCAACATTTTACACAACGTCTTACTATTTTCTTGTCTTCACTACCCTTTGTCCTCTGATTCCTCTTCTAGATCTAGCATTAGAGGCTTTGACCTCTACTTTTATGTGCCTTGCCTTTAGCATTAGAGGCGATTTGACCTGTATTTTGAAGTTCCTTACTTCTAGCATTAGAGGTCCCTTGACCTCTATTTTCAGGTGCCTTACCTCTAGCATTATAGATTCTTAGACCTCTATTTGGATGCACTTAACCTCAAGCATTGGGGGCTCTTTGACCTTTATTTTGAGTTGCCATACCTCTAACATTAGAGGTCATTTGACCTTTATTTTGAAGCTCCTAACCTCTAGCATTAGGGTCTCTTTGACCTCTGTTTTGTGGTGCAATACTTCTAGCATTATAGGCTTTTGACATCTATTTTGACTCGCCTAACCTCTAGCATTAGAGACTCTTTGACCTCTTCTTTTATGTGCCTTGCCTTTAGCATTAGAGTGGATTTGACCTGGATTTTGAAGTTCCTTACTTCTAGCATTAGAGGTCCTTTGACCTCTATTTTCAGGTGCCTTACCTCTAGCGTTAGAAATTTTTTAACCTCTATTTTGAGGTGTCAAACCTCTAGTATTAGAGGCTTTTTTTACCTCTATTTTGTGGTGCCATACTTTTATCACTAGAAGCTCTTGGACCTCTATTTTGAGGTGTCTTACCTTTAGTATTATATGATTTTTCCCTCTATTATGAGGCGCCTAACCTCTAGCAATAGAGGGTTTTTTACCTTTATTTTGTGGTGCAATACTTTTAGCATTAGAGGCTCTTTGACTTCGGTTTCGAGGCGCCTTACCTCTAGCATTAAAGGTTCTTTGACCTCTATTTTGAAATGACTTACCACTAGCATTAGAGACTTTTTGACCTCTATTTCGAGGAACATACCCTCTAGCATTAGAGGCTGTTTGACCTCTATTTTGAAATGCCTTTCCTCCAGCATTAGAGGCTCTCTGACCTTTATTTTCAGGTGCCCAACCTTTAGCAATAAAGGTTCTTTCCCCTCTATTTTGAGGCACCTAACCGCTAGCATTAGAGGCTCTTTGACCTCTATTTTGAGGTGCCATACCTCTAGCTTTATAGACTTTTTGACTATTTTGAGGTGACTAGCGTCTAGCATTAGAGGAACTTTGACCCCTATTCTTATGTGCCTCGCCTCTAGCATTAGATGCTCTTTGACTGCTATATTTATGTTCCCTACCTCTAGCAATAGAGGTTCTTTGACCTCTATTTTGAGATGCCTTACCTTTAGCATTAGAGGTTCTTTGACATATTTTGAGGCTCCTAACCTCTAGTAGTAGATGCTCTTTGTCCACTATTTTGTGGTGCCATAGTTCTAGTATTAGAGGCTTTCTGACCTTTAATTCGAGGTGCCTTATCATTAGAGACTATTTGACCTATCTTTTGTGGTGCCACACCTCTAACATTAGAGGCTCTTTGACCTCTATTTTTAGGTTCCTTACCTTTAGCATTAGAGACTCTTTATCCTTTTCTTTGAGGCGCCTAACCTCTCGCATTAAAGGCTTTTTGTCCACTATTTTGTGGTGCCATACTTCTAGCTTTAGAGGCTCTTTGACCTCTATTTTGGGTGCCATACTTCTAGCATTAGAGATTCTTTGATCTCTATTTTGAGGTGCCTTACCTTTAGCATTAGAGGTTCTTTGACCTCTATTTTGGGTGCCTTACCTCTAGCATTAGAGGCTCTTTGTCCACTATTTTGTGGTGCCATACTTCTAGCATTAGAGGCTTTTTGACCTCTATTTTGAGGTGACTTATCTTTAGCATTTGAGACTCTTTGACTTCTATTTTGTGGTGCCATATTTCTAGCATTAGAGGTCCTTTGACCTCCATCTTGAGGAGCCTTACCTTTAGCATTAAAGACTCGCTGACCTCTTTCTTTTGCCCTACTTCTAGCTTTAGAGGGTATTTGACCTATATTTTTAGATGCCTTACCTTTAGCATTAGAGACTTTGACCTCTTTATTTATGTGCCATACTACTAGCATTAGAGGTTCTTTGACCTCTATTTTTAGGAGCGTAACCTCTAGCATTAGAGGCTCTATGTCCACTATTTTGTGATACCATACTTCTAGCATTAGAGGCTATTTGACCTCTATTTTTAAGTGCCTTACCTTTAGCATTAGAGACTTTTTGACCTCTATTTTGGGTGCCATACTTCTAGCATTAGAGGCTCTTTGACCTTTACTTTTAAATGCCTCACCTTTAGCATTAGAGAATCTTTGACCTCTTATTTTTGGTGCCATACTTTTAGAATTAGAGGCTCTTTGACATCTATTTTATGGTGCCTTACCTTTAGCATTAGAGACTCTTTGAAATTGTTTATGGTGCCATACTTCTAGCATTAAAAGCTCTTAGAGATGCCATATTTCTAATTTTTCAATTTTTTATTTTCGACATATTCGTCATGGTTATTTTGACTTGGCTTTAGCTACACAATTATGACAAAGCCCTT
>NC_090769.1:27590-32590 GCF_036898095.1 Palaemon carinicauda | reverse complement strand
TAATGCTAGAGGTAAGGCACCTCAAAATAGAGGTCAAAGAACCTGTAATGCTAGAAATATGGCACCTCAAAAACAGGTCAAAGAAACTCTAATGCTAGAAGTATGGCACCACATATAGAGGTCAAAGGGCCTCTATTGCTAGAGGTAAGGCACCTCAAAATAGAGGTCAAAGAACCTGTATTGCAAGAAGTATGGCCTCTCAAAAAGAGGTCAAAGAAATCCTAATGCTAGAAGCATAGCATCTCAAAATAGAGGTCAAAGTGCTTCTAATGCTAGAAGTAAGGCACCTCAAAATAGAGGTCAAAGAGCCTCTAATGCTAGAGGTTAAGCTCCTCAAAATAGAGGGCAAAGAGCCTCTAATTCTACAAGTATGGCACCACATAATAGAGGTCAAATGGCCTTTAATGCTAGAGGTTAGGCGCTTTGAAATAAAGTTCAAAGAACCTTAATGCTAGAAATATGGCATCTCAAAAAGGGTCAAAGAACCTCTAGTGCTAGAAGTATGGCAGCTCAAAATAGTGGTCAAAGAGCCTCTAATGCTAAAAGTATGGCACCTCAAAAAAGAGGTAAGAGAACCTTTATTGATAGAAGTATGGCCCCTCAAAGTATTAGAAGCTCTTTCACTTCTATTTTGACGTTACATATTTTTAGCATTAGAGGTTCTTTGACCTCTTTTTTTTTTTTTTTTTTTTTTTTTTTTAGTTGCCATATTTCAATCATTAGGGTTTTTTTTTACCTTTATTTTTTAGATGCCATACTTCTAGCATTAGAGGCTCTTTGACCTCTATTTTGAGGTTCCTTTTCTCTGACATTAGAGGTTCTTTGATCTTTATTTTGAGGTGCCATACTTCTAGCATTAGAGGCTCTTTGACTTCTATTTTGAGTTACTTTTTCTCTGGCATTAGAAGCTCTTTGACCTTCATTTTGAGGTGCTATACTTCCCGGATTAGAGGGTCTTTGACCTCTATTTTGAGGTTCCTTTTCTCTGGCAATAGAGGCTCTTTGACCTTTATTTTGAGGTGCTATACTTCCCGTATTAGAGGTTCTTTGACCTCTATTTTCAGGTTCCTTTTCTCTGTCATTAGAGGGTCTTTGACCTTTATTTTGAGGTGCTATACTTCCCGGATTAGAGGTTCTTTGACCTCTATTTTGAGGTTCCTTTTCTCTGTCATTAGAGGCTCTTTGACCTTCATTTTGAGGTACCCTACTTCCAGTATTAGAGGTTATTTACCTCTATTTTGAGGTGCCATACTTCCAGCATTAAAGGGTCTTTGACCCCTTTTTTTTTGAGGTGTTTTACCTCTCGCGGTAGAGGCTCTTGGACCTCTATTTTGAGATGCCATAATTCTAGCATTAGAGGCTCTTTGACCTCTATTTTGAGGCACCTCATCTCCAGCATTAGAGGCTCTTTAACCTCTTTTTTGTGGTGCCTTATCCTTTTAGCATTAGAACTCTTTGGCCTCTAGTTTGTTGTTCCTTATCTCTAGCATTAGAGGCTCTTCAACCTCTATTTTGAGGTTCCTTATCTATAGTATTAGACGATCTTTGGTTATCTTGTTTGATTTAATTTATCCTAAATCTAAGTTTCTTAACAGACAACTGAAACAAAATATTGGCAGTGATAATTCTCTTAACATCTTACTGTATTTTGAAATGATCCTTCTTGTATAATTTTAAACTTACTTATAATGTAATTAATCCTCAACAATAGTTCCTCTCTGGCCAAACCCCAGACATGAATAAAGATATATCTGATTCTTTTGTCCTTCAGTGAACTAGAAACAGCTGCATTTGTTGTTCATATATATATATATATATATATATATATATATATATATATATATATATATATATATATATATATATATATATATATATATATATATATATATATATATATATTAATTATTTCGAGTATCTAAAGAGAAACGAAAATTAATAGTTTTAGTGAAGAAAAAGCAATGAGAGCTGAATATTTTCAACTTGCAAAATAGCTTATGATAATAAAAAATAGTAGCCTCTGGAAAGAAGCTGAAGACATTTATTTAGAGGGGAAAAATTGTTTGAAGCGTAGTAGCAAGAAAGATGGGAGAATGTTTTAGGGGAAATGGTTAAGGAAGGATGAGGAAGATTGAAAATCAGATGGCGGAATCGCAAGGGTTGCCATGGTTAGCATGATATTATTGAATATATTGAAACTCTTTGACAAAGTACTCTGGACTGGGCGGGGGTATAGATCTATTAGGGCTGCGTAGTTCGAACGTTTGTGGGACAGGACAAGACGTAGAGATAGGAGATGGAAAAAATTGTTGGGCTGACAGGGTTATTATTATTATTATTATTATTATTATTATTATTATTATTATTATTATTATTACTAGCTAAGCTACAATATAGTTGGAGAATCAAGATGCTATAAGCCCTAGGGCTTCAACATGGAAAAATAGCCCAGTGAGGAAAGGAAATAAGGAATAAACGATATGAAAAATAATAAACAATTAAAATGAAATATTTTAAAAACTGTAACATTATAGGACAGGACAAGACCTACAGACAGGAGATGGAGATAAAAAGAACGTTGAGCTGACAGAGTTAACCTAAATGTATAACGACAGGATCCTCGCATTAGGGAAGCGTGTCAGTTTTGGCAAGGTTGATGGCACAGTGCAAGGTTGTATTCTATAGATCTTGGCACATATATGAAAAGGATCATGATTTTTTAGTCATCCATCATCAGGGAAATCTTTAAATGAAAATAAGTCATGACTTCGCTAGCTTGTTTTCTTGCCTGTTATCAAAATGCACAATTAACTATTTACGAAAAATTACAAGAACAGGAACTATTTATAAGAAAGTAGAAACAGATTCGCCAAACACATAGTATGACAATAGCATCCAAGGTTGTAAGATATCACAATGGTAAACTGTGAGAGCAGGATTTTGTATAAAGTTTAAGGTTTTATTCCATTGCACATTTGAATTAGTATTTTCACCAAGGATAATGATAAAGAATTACATTTCAGCCATCGCTTTCTTTCCTTCCTCTCCCATGTCGTTCGCTTATTTTAGGATGCATTGCCGCACACTCTTGATTCATAAGGTATTTTGTAAGGACGTTAGCACCGATCAAAACCTTTTTCTTTTACCCTGGGAGGTTCTCCACTCTTAATCCAGAGCAGGAAGAAGCGACCTGCCAAACGATGGTGGCATTTGCTTGTCGTTTATTGGGACACACACACACACATTGACCAGACACACACACACACACAAAGATTGACCGGACAGCAACTCCGTCCGGGGGCTCTACCTCGTACTATAACCGAGTCCATCGCGCTAACAACTTAGCCATTGTTACTCTGTAATATCTGGAGCATTGATGAAATATATATATGGCTGCCAAAAAGGAGTCAATTAAGATAGAAGAAAAAAAAGGAAAAGAAAGACTCAATTATGAAATAGCATATGCCTGCCAAAAAATGAGTCAATCAAGATAAATTTAGAAGAAAAAAAAAGAAAAGAAAGAATCAGTGATGAAATAGCATATGCCTGCCAAAAAATGAGTCAATCAAGATAGATAGAAGACAAAAAAAGAACAGAAAGAATCAGTGATGAAATACATATTCTTGCCAAAAATGAATCAATCAAAATAGCTAGATGAAAGAAAAGAAAGAATCAGCGATGAAATAAATATGCCTGCCAAAAATGAGTCAATCAAGATGGAAGAAAAAAGAAAAGAAAGTATCAAGAATGACAATGACGATTTTGTAAGAAGTAAATAAGACAGAGGTATTATTGTTTCATGATAAATGAATATTTAATACAAGAGGAGAAAATTACTTTGGGAAAGAACAGAGACCGCCAGATAAACCATGGAAAATGAGACGTTTCTGTGGCCTCTAAAAAATAATGTTTCCACTGCACCCGCAGAAGTCACACGCGAGCCAAAGCACGCAAGCATGCAATGATGCACACACAAACGGACAGAGGAGAAAATAAGATCAAACGAAAAAAAAAAAAAAAAAAAAAAAAAAAAAAAAAAAAAAAAAAAAAAAAAAAAAAAAACTTAAAACGAGGGAAAAAATGACTCCGGCGGGACAAATGCTACATGCCAAGCTCAACTAATATTACAGCGCAACGGCAGCAGGAACAGCGGTGTGGCTCCGGCATTAACATGCAAGGGGGGAAACCAACTCTTTATTTTCTTCTTCTTTATTTGTTTCCCTATTTTACTCCCTCCGTAATACCCCTTTGATAGCTGGGGCGCAGTGAGCCTTGAGCATATTAGCTTTTTTCTTATATGTATAATCTTTGGTGCAGGCGGGACACGGGACTTCATATGCAAATTGGTTATCTCGTAAGGTGGTATTCCGAATAAATGCTGGAGGAGAGAGAGAGAGAGAGAGAGAGAGAGAGAGAGAGAGAGAGAGAGAGAGAGAGAGAGAGTTGTTTCCTCGCATTATTGGAAGCGGGATTACCTCGAATTACTGTGTACCTCGCTCTATAACCGGAGTCCATCGCGTTACCAACTTAGCCATTATTACTCTGTGATGTCTGGAGCACTGATGAAATCCATATGCCTGTCAAAATGAGTCAATCAAGAGAGAAGTAAAAAAGAAAAAAGAAAAGAAAGAATCAAGAATGATAATGACGATTTTGTAAGAAGTAAATAAGACCGAGGCTTTAGTGATTCATGATAAATAAATATTTTAATACCTGATGAAAAAATTACTCTGGGAAAGAACAGAGATAGCGGGATAAACCATGAAAAATGAGACGTTTCTGTGGCCTCTAAAGAATAATGTTTCCATTGCACCCGCAGAAGTCACACGCGAGCCAAAGCACGCAAGCACGCAATGATGCACACACAAACGGACAGAGGAGAAAATAAGATTAAACGCAAATGTTGTTAACGAAAAAAAAAAAAATACTTAAAACGAGGGAAAAAAAATGACTCCGGCGGGACAAATGCTACACGCCAAGCTCAACTCATAACACAGTGC
>NC_090769.1:2590-25090 GCF_036898095.1 Palaemon carinicauda | reverse complement strand
AGCTCGTCGAGCCTGACTCGACAACCCTGTGTTTGAATTGATGTTCGAGCGTGTAAACGGGCTATTTGGTTGTCGAGCGCGCTCGTCGAACGGCTCGATGAAAGTCAGGCTCATCTTGACTTTTGTGGGCGGAGCTACATTGTTTGACGAGCGGTGTGAACGTGTGAACGGGTGTCGAGCATCGAACCTCAGTTGTTATTCAAACCTGCTAGAGGAAACATCATCAAAGAAATGAATAATGGTTGCTATTAATGAAAGCAAGAATGAGAAGGAAGTCGTACTTTGATTTCATACATACATATCGGGCTCATCCAGCTTTATGGAAAGTTAAATCAAAAGACTATTCCAATAAAGTGGCCAGAAACAAAGGAATAGCGGCTCTGCATGAAATATTGAAAGAACTAATTTCAAAGCCTTAATTTTTAAGAAATAAGCAAGTTGGTGTGTGAAAATTTCTCTCTTTTTAGTAGCCAATCCTTCGTCCACTTTGATCTTTTTTTTTTCCTTCTTAGTGCCACTGCTAAAGCAATGGCTATGAAATGGTCCTGGTCGAGAGACATGTTGACGTTGTTTTAGCACGAGGCACACTGAGGCTCGATGTACTGTCTGAAAGCTCTTCGAGCCGTTCTACAAGTAGGTTCGACAACCGGGCTCGGCGAGCTGCTCGTCCGTGTAAACCCGCCTTTAAGAATGAAGAAACGAATTCATGTTAGGCGTGTGAAGTTCAGCATTCCATATTAAGTTCAGGAATTCTTTTCCTGCAGGAAACTTTGATAAATTCTTTTTTTTCTTTTTTTTCTAAGAGTTCAAACAAAGTTCATCGAAAGAATCGTAACTTTGACCCATAAAAGACGACACGATTCTCACCGCCAGGATTAATCCGCAAACAATTACTGAGCTTTTTTGAAGTTTTGACGAAAATTCTCCGAAACTTATAACTGGGTGCAGAAATCTATTACGAAATTCACTGTGGAGGAGGAAGAGGCGAAGAAAGCCAGCGAGAGACGGGATCGCTTTCCTCTGGCGTTAAAAAGAAAACCTTACAGATTTGATCGTCTTATTATTATTATTATTATTATTATTATTATTATTATTATTATTATTATTATTATTATTATTATTATTATTATTACTTGTTAATCTACAACCCTAGTTGGAGAATCACTTCCCTAAAAAATAATAATAATAAAAAAAAAATTCGGATTTCGTCGTCTTATTATTATTATGATTATTATTATTATTATTATTATTATTATTATTATTATTATTATTACTTGTTAAGCTAAAACCCTAGTTGGCAAAGCAGGATGCTCTAAGCACAGGTGCTTCAAGAGGGAAAATAGCCCAGTGAGAAAAGGAAACAAGGAAAAAAATGTTTGAAGAATATTAGCAACATTAAAATAAATATTTCGTATATAAAATATAAAAAACTTTAACAAAACAAGAGCAAGAGAAATAAGATAGATTAGTGTGCCCGAGTGTACCCTCAAGCAAGAGAACTCTAATCCAAGACAGTGGAAGATACTGATATCTTCAACAGGTCTAGCATAAGATTCATCCATTCCTTGTGTTTGACCGGCTTTCATTATTGCTGAATTTTGGCAGAATCAAAAGAATATAATAAAGAGCAAGTTTCTGACTCTATATATATATATATATATATATATATATATATATATATATATATATATATATATATTATATATTTGTAGCCTATATATACATATATATTGTATATGTTTGTGTATATATATATATATATATATATATATATATATATATATATATATATATATATATATATATGCATATATATAAAGATATATATATATATATATATATATATATATATATATATATATATATATATACATATATGTATATATATATGTATATATATTTATATATATATATATATATATATATATATATATATATATATATATATATTTGTAGCCTATATATACATATATATTGTATATGTTTGTGTGTATATATATATATATATATATATATATATATATATATATATATATATATTATGTAACAGTGCGCGGCATTGCCAAATGTATGACTACTTGGTGTCATTTTTAACTGGTCGCGTACACTAATATATATATATATATATATATTATATATATATATATTTATATATATATATATATATATATATATATATATATATATATATATATATATATTTTGTGTATGTATAAAAGAAAGTATGTATGTAAACAACATCAACAACCGAAACATGGATTAGTACAAGATTCTTTTTTTTAAATAAATTAAGCTTATACGAATATATAATTGCGAAAACTTAAAAAAAAAAATAATCAACATCAAACTGGGAAGAAAGAGGCAAGAGTCCTCTCAGCTGATTGTCTTCCTAAGACGCTCATTAAGTAACGAATCGTTTAAGAAAAAAAGTTTGTTTTTATATTTTTTCTTCTGATTTTCTCTAATAGTTAAGTATGGCCGCAAAATCAGACTCTTATTTCTCCAAATATAGTGTATATAATTGCTGTGTTTTCCCTCTCTTGAAGAAAGTGTGGGTAAAGTTTCGAGACCTTTAAAGGTACAATGACCATCGAGGAAGAAATTACGGTCTTCATTTGCTGAAAAGAAATGTTAAGGATAGGATAATATATATATATATATATATATATATATATATATATATATATATATATATATATATATATATATATATATATATATATATATATGTATGTATATATATGTATATATATATATGTATATGTATATATATATATATATATATATATATATATATATATATATATATATATATATATATATATATATATATACCCTTGTGATAGCTTATATCTTTTATATGATGCAATTTAATTTTCCTCAAAGAATTTTGGCTATAGTGACATCTACGTGTTTCTGACATGAATTTTCGTATCTGTATATTCTCACATACACACACTCACACACACACACACACACACACACACACACACACACATATATATATATATATATATATATATATATATATATATATATATATATATATATATATATATACATAGAGTGTATACACATACATATATATATATATATATATATATATATATATATATATATATATATATATATTTATATTTTTTTTTATTTATACATGTGTGTAATTATCACTTACTTAGTGACCTTGATTTATATAAAATTGAATACAAAGAAATGTAAATGCATATACATATGTTATACGACTAACAAATATGTATTAAAATACAGACGAAGTTATCACACTCAAATTCAAGATTTGTAAGGCTTAATTCGAGTATGCGAGCGTCACTGAAAAAGTATTAGTTCTTTTGTTATTAAATGTTAATTTATTGTGTTTTTTTATCACTTACCAGACAATCTTTAAAAATCAAAAGACGTAAGCGGTGGTAACTTCTTCAATCCTTAAGCATATACTCGTAAAAAGCAAGTATAAATGAAAGGAGCAGATATAAGAGTGGGGATCAAGATAAATATAGCTAAACCTTGGTGGGGATAATATCTATTAATATCTACGAATAAACTCCTATAAAATAAAATTTCCTTGTGTGAAATAAGAGAGCAGAAATTAACAATCAAATATAGATGATCAAACTCGTAAGCGAACGTTTGCAAGCACAAACGTAATTATTCTTTTTTCATTCTGTTGTTTGCTATCAACACCGAAGTTGTGAGCTGTGGCGATGTTTATCTTTCCTCCCCATGGCGAAATCGTTCTCTCTCTAAACATCTATCTATCCTTGTCTCTCCTCAAATAGAATGAAGTGGAAAGGAAAGAAGAGAGAAAGCTGGAATGATAGATTTTCTCAGGAATAGGTTTACCCAAATACCCGAGTTGGGTTTTGTCTATCGAGTCTGGGTGGGTTTTCCAAGTCCTTCTCTGTCTTATTCTTCCTTCGGCTTAGTCTTAGGAAACTTCTTCAGCAACTACAGAGAAGTTCCCTAATGAACGCAACTGTACAAAAACAGGAATTGTCATCTTCATTTTGAAAGGAAAAAAAAATTGCCCGCACTTACATTTGTTTTCGTCAAATCTCATAACTTAAGGCTATTACAGGGAGGGAGGCTTAGGAATAGGTCATGAAAATTACTTTTTTTCTTTTTTTGTGATTTATCAATGATGCTAGTTTAAAGGTTTAGAGGCCGCTCATGAATGGTAGAGGCAAGGAACATCCCAGCAGGGCAATGTCCTAGCCTAGAGATCAGCACCCAAGCACCCTCTCCATCCAAGCACCCAAAAATATATATATTACATATATTACGGCTGGCAAGTTACACAACCTCCCGAGTTCCGAACTCACCTGGGAGGGCCAGGCAATGGCTGCTGATGACTCAGCAGGTAGACCTATATGCTCCCGCATACCCTGATCCTTAGCTCACACTACAAGAAACTAACGAGTTCGAGCGGGACTCGAACCCACTTCAGCGATCGGCAGGCAAAGACGTTTCCAATAGGCCACCACAACCCTAATGTTAATTCGAATTTCTCTCTCTCTCTCTCTCTCTCTCTCTCTCTCTCTCTCTCTCTCTCTCTCTCTCTCTTCCGGGCCAGGGAGTACAGAAGTCATCAAAAAGAGAAAAACCTCCTGTCTGTGGACTTTTCAAAGGCTCCCCTTTGCCAATAATTGACCCCAGTTATGAGATTCGACTAAGACAAAAGTAGGAGCGGGAAACTTCCCTTCAGGTGGAGAATGTCAACTCGCTTTCCTCTTTGGTAGAATCCGCGAGAGAGAGAGAGAGAGAGAGAGAGAGAGAGAGAGAGAGAGAGAGAGAGAGAGAGAGAGAGAGAGAGATATATATTTGTCTTGAAATGTGTACAGTTGTGTTCATTAGGGAACTTCTGTAGTTACCGTAGAAGTTTTACGAGACCAAGTCGGAGGTAGGCGGAAGAATACAGATGGAAACTAGAATATTAATTGTAAATAAGTACTAGTTTCTTTGTAAGTTCTGAGAAAGGTTTGTAGCGTTTTTCTTCTTAGTTTTTTTATTTTCATTTATTTTTCTAAGTGCAATGTTTAAAAATAAATAAATTATAGAGCAAGGAACTGAGGAAGAATTCTGTCTATGTATGGTAAGATTTTGATTGAAAAGGTACGACACATGGCAGGACGATCGATGAGGTTTAGACAAGGAAGAGGGTGGTTAGATAAAGTCGTTCTTATGAAACATCTGTCCTCTTTATTATTATTATTATTATTACAAACTAAGCTATAACGCTGGTTGGAAAAGCAAGATGCTATAAGCCCAAGGGCTCCAACAGGTAAAAATAGCCCAGTGAGAAAAGGAAATAGGGGGATGAATAAACGATGAGAAATAATAAACAATCAAAGTAGAATATTTTAAAAACAACAGCAACATCAAAACATATATTTCATATATAAACTATAAAAAAAGACTTATGTCAGCCTGTTCAACATAAAATTTACTGCAAATGTTTGAAAGTACTGTAATGGGAATAATATGTTTTGGACATACATGGGCACAGAAAATTTTACCTAAAATGAGAGAGGGGCCAATGTGAAGGGTATTTAAGATATATGAGAAAGAAGTTAGTTTATGATTAAGAGGAAAAGTGTTTCGTGTAGGAAAGGACACATG
This sequence comes from Palaemon carinicauda, assembly GCF_036898095.1. Lineage (NCBI taxonomy): Eukaryota > Metazoa > Arthropoda > Malacostraca > Decapoda > Palaemonidae > Palaemon > Palaemon carinicauda. Next base: position 19,456 of record NC_090769.1, on the reverse strand, counting down.
AGTTGAATTGAAGTATACATGTATACATATATATACAGAAATCCCTTGATTGTGGTCGGGAAGTTCGTATGATTGGCCTTGATTTTAGTGCTGCCTTTGACCGTGTTAATCATGAGGCCCTTGTTTTCAAACTGAAACAGTTGGGAGTGGGTGGGTCGTTTCTTAGCATTATTATTGATTTTTTAAGTAGTAGATCTCAAAGAGTTGTTGTTGATGGGCACCATAGTGAGTATAGGAATGTGATATCCGGTGTTCCACAGGGTAGTGTTCTTGGCCCATTACTTTTCATACTATATACACATGACATGTGGTTTGGCCTAGAAAATAAGCTTGTTGCATATGCAGATGATGCTACTCTCTTTGCATCAATTCCATCCCCTGAATGTAGATCTGGGGTTGGTGAATCCCTTAATAGAGATTTAGCTAAAATTAGTGCATGGTGCAAATTATGGGGTATGAAGTTGAATCCTAACAAAACTCAAAGTATGATTGTAAGTAGGTCAAGGACGGTGGCTCCTCAACATCCGGATCTCAGTATTGATAATGTTTCTTTAAATTTGTATGACTCTTTCAAAATTTTAGGTGTGATTCTTGACAGCAAATTTACTTTTGAGAAACATATAAGGTCTGTGTCTTCTTCAATTGCACAAAAAACTGGCTTATTGAGAAAGTCTTTTAAGATATTCGGTGATCAATCTATTCTGAAGAAGTGTTTTAATTCTTTTATTCTACCTTGTTTTGAGTATTGTTCTCCTGTCTGGTCTTCAGCTGCTGATTCTCATCTTAATTTGTTGGACAGAAACTTACGGTCTATTAAATTTCTTATTCCTGATCTAGATATTAATCTCTGGCACCGTCGATCAATTAGTTCATTAAGCATGTTGCATAAGATTTTTCATAACTCTGACCATCCTTTACATTCAGATCTCCCTGGACAATTCTATCCTGTTCGTAATACTAGGCAGGCAGTTAATTCTAATAGCCAGGCCTTCTCCATCATAAGACTCAATACTACGCAGTACTCTAGAAGTTTTATTCCAGCTGTTACCAAGTTGTGGAATGATCTTCCTAATCGGGTTGTTGAATCAGTAGAACTTCAAAAGTTCAAAGTTGGAGCAAATGCTTTTTTGTTGACCAGACGGACATGAGTCTTTTTATAGTTTATATATGACATTTTTGTTGTTGACGTTGTTAATAGTTTATATATGATATATCTCTTTTGACATTACTTTTTTTAGAATGATTTATTGTTAATTTGTTCTCTTCAGTTATTTATTTCCTTATTTCCTTTCCTCACTGGGCTATTTTTCCCTATTGGAGCCCCTGGGCTTATAGCATCTTGCTTTTCCAATTAGGGTTGTAGCTTGGATAGTAATAATAATAATAATATATATATATATATATATCTATATATATATATATATATATATATATATATATATATGTGTGTGTGTGTGTGTGTGTGTGTGTGTGTGGGTATGTATATATATATATACAGTATATATATATGTGTATATATATTCATATATACATACATACATGTATATATACGTATATTTATAAGAGAGAGAGAGAGAGAGAGAGAGAGAGAGAGAGAGAGAGAGAGAGAGAGAGAGAGAGAGAGAGAGAGAGAGAGAGAGAATGGAATAGTGCATTAGTAGTGTTGTCACAAGGCAGAGTTATATATCGATGACTGTTTAATATCTTCATGTAAAAAGTGATTCAAGAATTCAAATAAAACGGATTTTGAGCGAAGCGAAAAATCTATTTTTGGGTAAGATAGCCATGTCGTCCTGATGGAAGTTCCTTAAAGGCAGCTTCCTAGGGTATATTACAACTACGGCGATATTCCCAGAGAATTTACCTTCAGGTACCCAGAATTCTAACTCCTGGAGCGAGTATCCCTAAAAAAGACCTTAGGGATATCGTAAATATCAGTGGACGTATTCTTGACACGCCTCATAGCAATCTATACCCCGAATAGAGTTAACACTTCGTAGGGGTCAAATGGCAAGAAAACGAAAACGATAAGAAAGGGGGGAGCCGTTCGTAAGGCATCTCTCCTCCCCGTTTCGAAAGCGTGCCCTGCGCCGCTTGCGGCGCCATCTGTATTCCTTGTAGCGATACACGAGGTGCTACAGATACTGTATGTAGGGAGGGGTCCTACAACCCTTTTCACTTTTTTTTTTTTTTTTTTTTTTTTTTTTTTTTTTTTTTTTTTTTTTTTTTTTTTTTGAAAAGGAACAGGGCGGGTCCATCAGGACGACATGGCTATCTTACCCAAAAATAGATTTTTCGCTTCGCTCAAAATCCGTTTTTTGGGCTCAAGCCATGTCGTCCTGATGGAAGTATACCAGAGCATTACTGTATCTGTGGATTCTCAATATGTGCCGTACTCCTCAGGAATGTTTCTTAGTCAACTCGACTGAAAGACCTAAGATGTTACCGTTATACATCTTTTCACTAATCATAAGCCATGAAAGCGCTTCCTGCCCCCTACAGGGAGGAGTCCTACTAGACTAGAAACGATCGAAGAGTACATATACCTATGTATGAATCACTCGCCAGCCAGTACAATATAGTGGTCTCACTCTATATGAAGTAAAGCCTAGTCTTACGGGACTACAGCATCCAAGGGAAAAATCCCGACCAGCACCCTGGTCGAAGTAAAATTAGACAAAAAGGTTATATCTGCGTAGGATTAAACTTGCTGCCACCACCGTCCTCAGAGAGGGGTGGAGTCCTTTATGCTAAGGAAAGTATAAACCAGTGCAACAAGGCTTTGCATTAAGGAATAGGCTATTATAGATATCCCCGATTAATATACATAGGCTAAATGCTCAACAAATAACATGAAATCAATATAGGTGAAGGAGACGCAAGGTTCCCGAGAACAAGTTTATTGAGTAACAATAAATAGACATGGTCACCATAAATATGTACATATGAAAGGTGGATGACCAACAATTTACACAAGTACCGTAGTGCATGGATGGATGGTTATCTGAAAGAAAACAAATATGTCACTTGCCACATACCCAGGTATCAAAGTTAACGTCCATGTTACTACTTTGCTGACAATAGCGTTAGCAAACGCTTGGCACACCTGTCTGTACTTGTGCTACCATCACCATAACGCTGGAACAGTCACTGTGGGCTCTCAGAACCTTCACTACTAGTTATATCAAGGCATATAACTAACCACTCACCCAAGAATCAAAGTCCCAAATGATTCCACTGTTCCTCGCAGAGTTAAACAGCAGGGTTAACGACGCAACCAACTGCTACCACAGACCTCTTTAGCTGCTCCACTTGCTTAGCATAGTGGCGAAAGAATACCCTGGAAGACTTCCAGCCAGTGTATGAACGAAGGTGTTCAAAATCCATGGAGTTAAAGAAGTTTAAGGATGAAGCAACTTTCCTCGGATCATGACCTGCGGGTGAACTGTCAGGATCCGCTCTGCGAATAAAATATGTAATTTTCGCCCTAAGCTGATTTAAAGATAAATTCGAGCCCGATGTTTCTCCTCTGAATAGTTGGCCCCCATGGAAGTCTGAAGTTCTACGAAGATAGACCTTTAGGCATTCTACGGGACATAGAGATGCATCTTCTTTCAGAGGGCAGATTCTCCAGGGACCCCACCTGTTGGTGGGAAACTCGTTCTTAGCGAGAAACGTAGGGTCCGGAAACAGGTTCAGTTCTCCCCCATCCAGGAACTGAACTCGGCCCTCCTCTCTCGAGAGGGCCACAATCTCACTAACTCTGGCCCCAGAAGCAAGGGCAAAAAGGAAGATCACTTTTTGAGTCAGGTCCTTCAATGCACATTCCTCATTATCCAGTAATGAGGCAAAATGAAGGACTTTGTCTAACGACCACGAAATAGGCTTTGGAGGAGCTGATGGTCTAAGCCTAGCACAGGCCTTCGGGATCTTATTAAACATCTCGTTAGCGAGGTCTACCTGGAAGGCATATAGAATGGGTCTTGTCAGAGCTGACTTACATGTAGAAATTGTGTTAGCCGCCAGCCCCTGTCCGTGGAGGTGAATGAAGAAGGATAGGCAGAACTCTGTAGAGATCTCTTGTGGGTTCTTGTCTTTGACAAAGGCTACCCATTTCTTCCATGCAGATTCGTACTGCCTCCTAGTAGACTTACACTTGTATTCTTCCAGGAAGTCGATGCTATCTTTTGAGATTCCGAACCGTTTCTTCACCGCTAGGGAGAGAAAATCATGAGCTGCAGGGTTCGGGTTTTCTGTAATGAAGCGTAGACAGTCGACTTCTGGACTTGCTGGGACAGAACTGGGTCCGGGAGTGATAGAAACTTCAGTCGTAGTTCCAGAGCTAGAGGGAACCATACACTGTTCGGCCACTTGTGGGCCACTATTGCTGCTACTCCCTTGAAGGATCTCAGTTTGTTGAGGACCCTCAACATCAGATTGTGAGGGGGAAACAGGTAGATCCTGGACCATCTGTTCCAATCGAGGGACATCGCATCTACTGCTTCCGCCAAGGGGTCCACGTATGGGGACACATATTTCGGCAGCTTCTTGTTGTCCTTCGTCGCGAAGAGGTCTATCTGCAGTTCTGGGACTTGTCTCAAGATGAAGGAGAATGATCCTGCGTCTAGGGACCATTCTGACTCTATCGGAGCAACCCTGGATAGAGCGTCCGCGGTCACATTCCGGACTCCTTGAAGGTGAACTGCTGACAGGTGCCACTTCTTCTTCTCCGCCAGTCGGAATATGGCTAACATTACCTGGTTGAGAGGTGGGGATCTCGATCCCCGCCGATTCAGACATTTCACTACCACCTCGCTGTCCAGTACCAACCTTACATGGATCGAGTGACGTGGGGATACTTTCTTCAGGGTAAGAAGCACTGCCATAGCTTCTAGAAAGTTTATGTGAAAAGTCCTAAATAGCTTGGACCAGGTCCCTTGCACTTTTTTCCGATGGGAATGACCCCCCCACCCTACCTTTGAGGCGTCTGTGTGGATTGTCACTGACGGGGGGGATGGCTGAAGAGGTAGAGACCTCTTTAGACGACTGGCTTGAGACCACGGTCTGAGAAGAGAACGTAGTCGAAGTGGGACCGGTCTCTTCAAGTCCCTTCGCTCTTTCGATGCAAAGGTTCTCCATACTCCCGCTGCATCTTTTAGCTGTGCTCTTAGCACTGGGTCTGTTACTGATGCAAACTGAAGAGAGCCCAAAACCCTCTCCTGTTCGCGTCTTGATATCCTCTCGGAACCTAGAAGTCTCCTGACAGACCCCGCTATTTCCTTCCTCTTTGACATCGGAATGGAAAAACGGTGTGACACTAGATCCCAGTGAATTCCCAACCACTGGAACCTCTGAGCTGGAGAAAGACGAGACTTCTTTCTGTTGATCATGAAACCTAGATATTCCAGGAACTGAATCACTTGTAGGGAAGCTTGCAGGCATTCTGCTCTGGATGCTGCCCACACCAACCAATCGTCCAGGTAGGCTACTACTTGGAACCCTTTTAGGCGTAACTGTTTGAGCGCTGCGCTCGCAAGCTTCGTAAAGATCCTTGGGGCTATGTTTAGCCCGAAGGGCATCGCTCTGAAAGCATAAAGTTTTTGTTGTAGCTTGAATCCTAGGTAGGGGGAGAGACGGTGACTTATTGGAACGTGCCAATATGCGTCTGACAAATCGATGGAGACGGTATATGCCCTCTTGGGCAGTAAGGCCCTTATGTGTTGTAACGTTAACATCTTGAACTTGTGGTTCACTATGAACTTGTTGAGTGGTGACAAGTCCAGAATGACTCTGAGTTTCCCCGAGTCTTTCTTGGGAACACAAAACAGCCTCCCCTGAAACTTGATGGACTTTACCCTCCGGATCACCTTTTTCTCCAACAGATCTTGGATGTACTCCTCCAAAACGGGGGTGGAGTGTTGGAAAAATTGAGGGCACTGGGGCGGAGTACTGTACCAACTCCAACCCAGTCCATTTTTGAGAAGGCTGTGGGCCCAGGGATCGAAGGTCCAGCGATCCCGGAAATACTGAAGTCTCCCACCTACCGGCGACACTTCACTTTGACTGTCCTGCAGTCTTGCCTCCCTGGCCGCGACCACCTCTGAATCCTCGTCCCCTAGAGGGGCGTCTTGCCGAACCTCTGGCTGCCCCTCTGGGTCTTGCACGAAACGTGGTTGATTGTCCCTCGAACACGGGATTGAATGCCGGGGAAGCTGATGACATGGCTTTGGGTACCCATTGGAAGGTGGTCGGGGTCTGGGCTACCAGTTGTGGTACCGGAGGCAAAGCTGGCTGCTGCTGCTGCTGTCTTTGTGGTTTGAAAGGCTTGGCTGGACGGGAGGAAAACCTTGATTTCTTCGCCTTTCCTTTCGGCTGAGGGCCCTCATCCGGAGAAGACTTCCTTTTAAGGGACAGGCCCCACTTCAGGAGAAGATTGCGGTTCTCAGTGGCTGCCTTGTCCACGACCTCTTTGACCACGTCGTTGGGAAAGAGATCTTTACCCCAGATACTGGATGAAATTAGCCTCTTGGGTTCATGCCTCACTGTGGCCAAGGCGAACACAAACTCCCTACAGGCCCTCCTTGCTTTAACAAAGCAATAAAGGTCCTTAGTCACCGTGGCCAGATGGATCTTGGCCATTACCATGAACATCTCCGGCATCTTGGGGTCGCTAGCCATCGTCTCCATGTTGGTCTGGAGAGACATCGAGGCTGCCAGGCGCTCCTTAGTGTCCAATTCCCTCCGTAGGAGGAATTCCGACAACTTGGGAAGGTTTTCGCCGAACTGCTGACCAGCAATGTCGGCGTCCAACTTCCCAACCGAGAAAGTGAGGTGCACCTCCTTCCAGTCCTTATTGTCCAGCGGCAATGCCAACGAAAGAGGTTTGCATTCCTCCAGAGATGGACATGGCTTGCCAGCTTCAACCGCCTTCAAGACGGCCGCGAACCCCTTTTGCATAAAGGGGAAGGCCCTAGCCGGGGAGGATACGAAGGAGGGGTGCTTCTTACTCAAAGCGGCAACTTTAGAGTTTGAGAACCCCCTCTCCTTCAATGCAGCTGATAAAGTGGCTTGAGCCTTGGAGTGATCCAGGATAATCACCTCCTTTGGTTCCGTCTCCTCCTTCGAGGCCGGCTCCTTCTTCAAACGGACATAACAGTCCGGGTAGGCCCCTCTACTGGGCCAGAATTCCACCTCCTCAAGGGGAATTGATCCCAGTTTCTCCGACATGACGATCTTCCCAATCGTCATCGGCATGTGCTCGGCATATCTCCACGGGTTGGCATCCGAGCACAGAGGAAGGTCCTTCACGTTGAGCTTCTTTGGAGGTCCACGTGATGCTGTGATCTTCTGCATCTGGAGCTCCAAAGTAGCGGCCTTCTGATTATTCTCCCTCTGCATCTGTTGGATCATACCAACGATGGAAGAGAGAGCCTGTCCTAGCTCTGCTGGAAGAGCGGACGAGGTAGAGGGGATAGGTTCAGGGACCTGAACCGGCACGTCTGAAGATACGGGAACCTCTTCCTCCACGGCAATAGGATCTCGATCCTCCTCCTCGCCTTCTGCGAGGAGATCCTGTTCCGCACGATCGGACAAGTCAGACATCTTGTCGTCCAACTGGATGTCCTGCATAGCATCAGCGACATCCTCCTCCGCTGGGATCTGGACGAGAGGGATCTCCGGCCGAGGCTGGGGAACAACAGCATCAGCGGAAGCCTTGGGAAAAAGAGATGCCCTCATCTTCTCATTAGGAAGATAAGGTCCAGTGGTGTTTTTCTGAAAACCCCTTACCCATAAGCGAAGCTTCTCCCTCGCTGCATCTCTTGACTCCGCCGACCTAGGGGATTCAAAAGCCTCTGATAGCAGGTTAGTACATACAGCACATACCTGCGGATCCCAGTAACGATGGTCATCATTGGAGGCTGCGCAAGCAGCGTGCCTCCTACACGAGACATGTCCGCAAAAGTTCTTACTACGGACATTGCAGAAGACACTATCACACTTCGGATGCTCCTCCTGTAAAAGAAGAAAGATTTCCATGAATATCAAGTGAATTTCAATTCACATGTAACAAAAAAGTATTCACCAAGAATAAGGGAAAGACACCTACTTGTGAAACCCACACAAACACCTGTGGAAGCCCACCAGCCAAAGTCACATAGTTAGTCTTTACTAGAATAACCAGAGAGCATATTTCCAAAGGGAATTAGGTGTAGCTCACACCTAAGGTAAAATTTTTACCATTCCGGCCAGGGATGAAAAGAATTCTCTTTTATCCTTGTAAGGCGACACCAAGTGAATGCACAAGTAACACAAGTAAGATAGAAAAGACAGTGTTGTAACCTACTATATCATGGACTCCCTTGGTTGAATACACCACCAAAGAAAGGACTGATACAGTACCTGAGGGTGGTGTGCCGGCCGGCCATTGCCGGTCAGCACCCCCCCCCCGATTTTCGAAAGGTAGATCTCAAGTACACAACAGAAGATCACCCTTATTGGGGAGAACTCCAGATCCCATGCCTGAACCGGCCGGCAGTGGTTGCCGGTCCGCAGCCACCCGGTTTGCATTGCATTGCCGGCCATCATTCTTAGTGGCCGGCTAACCGGGCAGTGTAGCAGGCCGGCTGGCAGCAGTAAGCAAACCTTGCCGGCTGGCCTCCACACCAGGCAGCGCTCGGCTGCCGGCCCCACTGTAGTGGCCGGCAGATGAGCAAGAGACCGGCCGGCAAAGGTATATAACCATCGCCGACCGACAGCAAGAGAACTGGAGAACACCCCTCCCCACCGACGGCCGGCCTGTAGGCCGGCAGACAGCAAGGACAACACATACGAAGACAACAGAATGAATGCCGGGCTAAGAGGCTATGAGTCTCTGTGCCCGGCACCCGAAAGAGTGCCGAAAGGAAGGGAAGACACTAAGTCAGGCTTCCTAACCGCTGCTTACTGAATCTACAGACGGCAGCGATGGAGGGACCAAGAAAGGACCGGCAGCACTCGAAGGAAGGGTCTCTGCCGGTCGGCACACTCTGCCGGCCGACAGGAGACCACGTCAGTTCCCCATCCTAACCTAGGCTAGGTACGGATGCGGACGACTGACACAAAGGAACGGAAAATAGAAGGGAAGGACAGAGGGTCCTATCCAACCTTGCCTTGGTTAAGGGTCATTCCCCACTAAGACAGCTCATCTCAGCCAGAGAAAGACCCGAGGGGGAGGCCGGCACTACTGGCTGCCTCCCTAAAACCACGGCAAGGAAGGAATTGCTATTCCAGAAAAGAGAACATATCCCGAATCCGGAACGGCAAGAGGACAAGTCTGAGGGGTCACTGAGCGAAGGGAACACTACTGGAACCCAACAAGGTGGACCAAGGGGGATAAACCCCGTATGCCCGTGTCAGTCAGCAAGGGAGACTCTGCCCCATGCCAGACCAACCCGGACTCAGACTAAACACTGTTGTACTGTCCCCCTCTGAACCAATTCAGATGGAACGGGAAGGTACAGTACTACTCCAGCATAGATATATTTGAAAATTAATTCAAACAAACCACTAGAGTTAAGCCTAGGGCTTAAACAGAGGGAAAGGGTTTGCCCCTTCCCCGAAGAGAAGGGAGCAAACGGGGAAACAGATAATATTATAATGACCTAAGACAACCTAGCCTAGGCACTAAGAGAATCGATTACCTAATTCACCGAAACTCACACCAATACTATCTTGGAAGGTACTCGAAAAGGGCTTATATGTATAACGTTGCCTAACGCTTAAAACAATAAAATCACACTTGGAAGACTAATTATCATGCAGGAAGTACATAGGCCAACCGCTAGCCTACGAAGACTAGTGTTGGCAGCCTAGGCAAAACTTCGCCAGGCACACTACTAACGCATCATAACAGAATTCCTAAATAAGCTAATTAGCTAATATTTAAGCGCAAAGGGGCTGGGAACGTCGCTCTTGCTAACAAATAAATCCTATTCTAGCGAGCGACAGCATCCATGATGCCTCCAGCAGGCAACAGCTCTTGTATCAAAGATAACTCTTTTAATTACTTTAATTTAAACCAAGAGCCTACATTTATACATAAAAGAAATAGTACTCAACTTATCCGAGGCAGAAGAAGTTGGAGAAAGAATTATAACACGAGAAATTCCAAGATTTGGTAGAAAACAGGGAACAAAACACCGAGTCGTAGAGCTACGCAAAAAGGAATACAGATGGCGCCGCAAGCGACGCAGGGCACGCTTTCGAAACGGGGAGGAGAGATGCCTTACGAACGGCTCCCCCCTTTCTTATCGTTTTCGTTTTCTTGCCATTTGACCCCTACGAAGTGTTAACTCTATTCGGGGTATAGATTGCTATGAGGCGTGTCAAGAATACGTCCACTGATATTTACGATATCCCTAAGGTCTTTTTTAGGGATACTCGCTCCAGGAGTTAGAATTCTGGGTACCTGAAGGTAAATTCTCTGGGAATATCGCCGTAGTTGTAATATACCCTAGGAAGCTGCCTTTAAGGAACTTCCATCAGGACGACATGGCTTGAGCCCAAAAAATGTAATATAGGTTGGTGCTAATCTTTTGGATACAGCAGTGGGACATGTTTAGTGTGGACAACAATAGTAATTGGGGATAATCAAGAGAATTTGCATGAACTAGTGAATATTCTTAGTAGGTAGAACGGATTGAGAGTAAATGGGATTAATTGTAAGCTTATGAGACCCTTTGCATCCTTTTAGGTTGCCTCAGTATTAGATTGATTGATGAACCGATTATTTTTCTAAGGCAGAAAGCCTTCCGAGTAGCTACAACAATTTACTTTTTATGGAACTCCCTCCCTACTTTAAACCCTTGAGTATGGAACTCCCTCACTATTTTAAACCCTTGAATGTGGAACTCCCTCCCTACTTTAAACCCTTGAATATGGAACTCCCTCACTATTTTAAACCCTTGAATGTGGAACTCCCTCCCTACTTTAAACCCTTGAATATGGAACTCCTCCCTACTTTAAGCCTTTGAATCTCTTCAGCTAAGTCCGGGCAGTTGTCTTTTGTCATTTACCATTTAAAATGTGCGTAATCATAGTAACACTACGTGATACGGTGAGGTATATACCTGTAATCTTATTGAGCAACTTTTCGTGTTTAACCGTAATCTATAATGTTTAACGTAAATAAACAATTATTTGCAATGACTTTTTGCTATGAAAAATGCATAACATCGCACTGTAAGAGGCCAAGCTACAGTCATGGTTTGACAAACACAGCGGTTCCTTTCAGTATTTATTATTCAAAACTCTCGGTGCAAGACACAGTTCAGTACTGAATACTGAGAATAGTATATACAGGAAGTAAACAATGATTATGATAGTTAACAGCAATAGCAGTTAAGAACTATTACAGCAATAATTAGCTTAACAGTTATATGAATATTACTTCGGAGAATAACAATAGTTAGACAGTTAAGTATACAAACTATCTCACTCCCCTTCTTATTTATGAGACAATATATGAATAAATCGGGAATATAAACAAAATAAATTTACTAAATAATACAAGAATAAAATAACATAAAATAAATAATTGCTATTTAACAGGTTGCATTTATCAAGACGAGTATTATTGCCATAAGCAATTCTGATCGTCTTCTAACTCATTCTCGCTGTTAGAACATTCATCCCAGAATTCCTCCTCTTCCGATTCATAGGATCTTTTACTGGGATCTACCTGCAAACGACTTGGGGGATGGCGCTCCCGAGTAGACCGACGTATTCCTCCTGAACTACTTCCAATCCCTGACTCTATTCTGATGACTTCTTCATCTGAAAGATCAGCCAATGCGGTTTCCCAAGAATAATTGCTTACAGGTGCCTTCTCCAGTTCGTCAAAATGTCTTATCTTTACTTCGTCTGTTATTGTCTCTGCTGGGGTTAACTTATACGTCCAGCCACCACGAAGTATTTCTATAACTCTATATTTCTTCGAAAGATATGGTGCAAGTTTACCACCTCCACAACGGCGTCTCTCAGCTGTCGATAACTTCAATCGAACCAAATCTCCAACTTTGAAAGCTTTGCCGTAAGACTTCCGCTGGTTATTCCTAATCTGTTGTGCCATTGCAGTCTTGTTCCGTGCGACCTTAATAATTTTCTCAATTTTATCTACTTTCTCTCTCACAAATCTTTCTGCGATTGCTGCATTACCCAAAGAGTCCAGTTGATAATCCTCATCTTTGGAAGTTTCCTTTTTTAGAACCTCCTCTGGACGTCGAGCCGGAGTCCCATAGACGAGCTCATGTGGAGTAAATGTAGTCGTAGTATTTGCAGCTGTATTGTGAGAGAACTGTACCCTGGGTATCATTTCAGGCCAAAGATCCATATTATTGTGACACATGCAACGAACGTTGTCTAATAATTGATTTTGACGTTCTACCTGGGCCTGACTTCTTGGATGGTAATGAGAACCAAAGTCCTGCTTAATACCAAACATGTTACACATTGCCTTGAAGATATCAGCCGTAAAATGTGATCCTCTGTCCGACATTATGACACGGGGCACCCCAAACATGCAAATCCATCTTTCAACTAGAGTATCCACTGCTGTTTTTGCTGAACAATCCTCAAGAGGTACCAAAACAACATAGCGAGTCAAAATATCTTGCATTTGAAGGATATAACGATATGGATGTGAGGATGAAATGGGAAACGGACCCATGAAATCAACTTGCACCTGTTCATTCATGTATTCCGGGAACTCGCGGTTCTGAAAAGGGGCCTTCCCTGGATGCTTCGATCTTTTGTTACTCCCACATGCTTCACATTTACTGACATGTGCATGGACATCTGCCTTCATGCGAGGCCACCAGAAACTCTTCCGAGCTCTTTCCCATGTTCGATCACGACCCATGTGACCACTCATTGGACTGTCATGAATCATTTGAAGTGCATAGAGTCTCATATCTTTAGGTATTACAGGTAACCACTCTTCTTTCACGCCATAGGGATGTTCTTGTGAGCGTCTTCCTTTATAATTTATATAACACAGAATTCCATTTTTAGTAATACCCAAACGGTTACCATATTTGGCAAGCTCATTCTCCTCTGACACACACCCCGGTGAACTCGTATTTTTCATAAAGTTCACTACTTCCCTGATCCCTTCATCGCAATGCTGTTTTTCTAACATTTCATTGGGATCTACAAATACTGTGGCCCACTGCTGAGAAGATCCTACTGCTATACTTGCAATATGCGATACCAGATTTCCATCAGCGCCAACTCTCGACAGATAATCAGCCATGGACATCACAGCACTGCGACCACTTTTATGAATTGGATTTATGTCAAACTGCTGAATTGTTTCAATCCATCTCCCTCGACGCCCTCTCTCTTCTCTAATATCCAGGGTGTTTAGCCATCTTAGTGCCTGATGGTCCGTTATCAGATCAAACGGTGCAGAGGAGAGGTACATCCGAAATCTCTTTATCGCCAGGATAACCGCCAGTAATTCCTTTTCTGTCGTTGAATACCTCTGCTCGGATTTGGAGAATGTATGGTGGTAAAAGGCAATTGGTAACAGTTCCTTGGATGCTGACTTGTTGGCTAACATTGCTCCTGCTCCAACATCACTTGCATCAGTAATCAAAACAAACTGTTTACTATAGTCAGGGAGATGGAGTGCCACAGCATTTGCTACCTGGTTTTTAAGCCTCTCAAAAGCCTCAACCATCTCGACCGACCAATGCAATTTCTGGTGTGGGTTTTTTTCCAAAGCCTCATACAGGGGCTTAGCAGTCTGTGACATCCCTGGAATCCATTTTTGCACATAAGAAAATGCCCCAATTGCCTGACGCAACTGCCTGACAGTCAAAGGCCTAGGAAGATCCCTCAGTTGATGAACTCTTTGCTCACTAATGCGAAGCATGCCATCACCAACCACAGAACCCAGATACTCCACTTCACGAACCCCAAATTTACACTTATTCGGGGCCAGCGCAAGCCCAGCATCACGAATCCTGCTCAACACATTTCTGAGCCTTGCTATGTGTTCTTTCCATGTTGAACCCCAGACCAGTATGTCGTCGAGATAACACAATGCATCCGTATAGTTGCAATCACTGAGTATTGTAGCCATCATCCGTTGAAACGTATAACCTGCCCCTTTCAGACCAAAAGGAGTTCTACCATGCCATTCAAACTGCCCCCATGGGACTACAAAGGCTGAGACCTCACAATCCTCCCTCCGAAGAGGCATCTGATGGTATCCAGACTTTGCATCAAGCACTGAAAAGTATTTTGCCTGACCAAGTCTATCAAGAAGATCCTCGACGACAGGAATTGGATGCAATGTTGCTGGCTGGGACACGCTATTTACTCCCCTATAATCAATAGCCAACCGAAGGCTTCCATCAGCTCGACGAGCGCAAACAATAGGAGCTGCCCAAGGGCTACATGATTTCTTTATTACACCCATATCCTGAAGTTTGCTTAGCTCCTTCTTGACTTCTGCCTCCAAAGCAGGTGACAACCGCCGCGGTCTATTTGCTATTGGTGCTGAATCTGGGTTAACTCTGATGGTGTGTTCCACCCCTATCTGTACCAGCGGCAGTGGGCCTCCATTATAGAAAACATTCTTGAACTCATGAAGTACCTTGTCCATTTCCTCTTTCTGCTCAAAAGTAAGAGACTCTCCAAGGATAAAATTTCCTCTTTTCCCCTCAATTGAACTTGAAAGGCTATGGTTGCCATCGTATCCTACCACACTGGGCTCTAGTTCCCCGATCTCCTCTCCACTCTGCACAGTTTCGCTTTTATCCGATACATTTGCAACTCTCACATACATTTTCTTCTTGATTGAACCTTGGATGCAGCAATGAGGGGGGGCAACCGGAGAACCCTCAGGGCGTCGGGGACACAACAAATACTGCTCATCTGGAACCATCCCATCAGCTGAGCAGCATATAAATAATTCTGTCCTAGGAGGTATCACAACTGCATTCTCAGCTCTAACAATGAGCTTCACCACTCCATCAGAACATGATTTATGTGATTGTGTCCTTTCCCCCGTATTCAAGGGCAATGATAATTTTATTGAATCCACTCGCAACCTCCGTTTTGTCAAATCTAGAGTGACTGTGCCAAGTTTTATCCACAAGTCCATCCCAAGTATCACTCTAGTAACAAGTTTAGATACCACAACGAACCTATGTTGTCTCACTATGGTTTTGCCTAACTTTATATCCATCAGAATTTCTCCCTCAATTTGAAGTTCTTCACTGCTCGCTCCGCAAGCTGTAATATTACTCGAGCTGACAAGAGATTTCTGAGCATCACTCAAGATATCCTCAGAAACTAAGGAATAATCACTTCCGGTGTCCACCAAAGCATTATACTTAGTTTTCATCATCTCCACAGTAACGTAATTTGTAATATTTTTCAATATCCGAGTTGCTGTTTGGCTGGAGAGCACATGCCTATATCTCATTTGACCCTTTACCCTTGGCTGTACCAAAGCCACAGTGCGTTGGAAAGCGGAAGTAGAATTAAATTTTACAGACTGCTCCAAGCTCCCGTGTGGAGCAGTCCTCACTGAAAATTTCTTCCTTGAACCTGGGGAGGGTACCAAGCAGGATTTTCATCTTTCCTTCGTGCACATGCTTTCCATCCACCCGCATGTGTCATTTTACAATAATAACACTTAAATTTACGAGAAGTATAGGATTCCCTCTTCTTGCTGCCCCATGATCCAGCATTAGCATTTCCTCGTACAGTTGCAACCTCCATATTTTCCGGTGTGTCCTCCATCAAACAGACATTGGACGTACCCTCAATTTGATTCACATGGACACTGGGATTCCTAGGTCCTGTAGCTTTAGTTGCTCGTTTAGTAGACAACGCTGCCAATGCAATTTTTACCACCTCATCATACGACTTGGCAGTCTCCTCTGACTCCATCCACTTCTCTCTAATCAATTGGGATCGAACATCTGCATCGTGCAACCCCGAGAGAAATCGCCATACAACATGCTTCCGTACATATCAGTTGGTTCTTTAGCAAATGCTTGACCTGCCAACAGTTGCAGACGAGTCATATAATCACTCAGACTCTCCCCCTGCAACTGTATAGCTTCCTCAAACCTCAGAATCCTTACTTCAATTGCATCCGCCGTGAGAATCCGCTGCGCAAGTCTGTCCATAATTGCAACATCGTCCTTACCCCACTCAGGGTCCTGTAACGACTGTTGCTCAACATAGTTGGCTGTTGGTCCCCTAAATTGTAATCTCAGCATGAGGGCCCTATATCCTGCGTCGCGCCAAGACGGTACTCCTCGTAGTAAGTTTGCTTGCTTGACTAACGAGAAATGTGATGAAAAGGACTGCCAAGACATTGGAGACACATCATCCCCAAAAGACACACTCAGCATAATCTCCTTTGCAACAGGGTTATGTTCGGTAGGCGTGGATTCTGACTTGCTGCCACCAGTCATGGTTTGACAAACACAGCGGTTCCTTTCAGTATTTATTATTCAAAACTCACGGTGCAAGACACAGTTCAGTACTGAATACTGAGAATAGTATATACAGGAAGTAAACAATGATTATGATAGTTAACAGCAATAGCAGTTAAGAACTATTACAGCAATAATTAGCTTAACAGTTATATGAATATTACTTCGGAGAATAACAATAGTTAGACAGTTAAGTATACAAACTATCTCACATTGACTTGGGATTATCAAAACCTTCGGACACTAATGTCCAACAGAAATTGCAAATATGGGGTCCCAATATTGCAGGGATTCAGAAATAATATTGCAGTGGGCATGAGACCTGCATGCATTATGATCGTAAAAGTACTTACTCTTAATATTGCAG
>NC_090769.1:0-2567 GCF_036898095.1 Palaemon carinicauda | reverse complement strand
CGTGATCACTAGTATGCCAATCAACTAATGTCCTCCAATCGAAATCAAGGAGACAGAGCTTGCAATTGAAAGGTTGATGCATGACAAGGTACCCGTCTGAACATGGAAGTGTGTGGGCTTTCCTGTATTAAGGAGTCCGACATCCTCGTTTTCCTAAATTGATAATTTAATATTACCCCTGGTGTTTGCTAAAATCATCACCCCACAAAGGATGTCTACTATTCAAATCTCCAAGTAAAAGAAAAAGTTGAGGGAGCTGTTGAATCACCTCTACTAAATCTTCATATGATAAGTTATCATTTGGAGGCAAGTACAGCGAACAGATTGTATATTTTCTCCCTATATCAATCTGTACAACCACTGCCTGCAGAGGTGTAAGGACAGATAAAGGTATTTGGAGAACACCTCGACGAACGTATATTAGACTTCCGCCATGGTTCCTTACTCCGTGATCATAAGGTGTCCTATAGTTAATATATTCGCGAGGACAAGGGGTATCAGCATCAAGCTTGCTCTCCTGTAGACTTACGATTATGGGGGAATGCTCGTAAACTAAGATCTTAAGTTCTTCATATTTGGCCCTTAAACCCAGACAATTCCATTGCAAAATGGAGGAAAAAACTATGGATTATTTTTTGGAAGAACTTTTAGATGAAGTCTTCCCATTAGCAATTTTTGATTTAATGCTATTTCCCGGTGGTTTTATTAGAGAGGGTCTTGATAAATATGGTATTTTGTTTGTGCTTTTCTTGTCCTTCTGATCCAATTGTTGCGGGGGATGGTGGACCTCAACTTGAATTTCTGATTTATTTAAATTGTCTTCTGGTTGATCAGAAACATCAACAGACAAAACATCATATTTATTTAATGTCATAACTCTAATATTTCTTATGGAAGGGGGTGAGAGAGATGGAGGTCTCTCTCTTTTCCTATTTATAGGTGGTGAGGATCTACCAGGTTTATGCACCTCCCCTACCACAGGTGCACCTTTTAACTTTGTTTCGAGTGGAACCACCATCAAATCAGGCAAGGACATGGCCTGAGAGAGGTTAGTACTAATGCTGGTAATGGGGGATGAAGTTTGTATAGAAGTGGGCAGTGCCGCAGTTTTAATACAGTGGCAAAGTCTTGGAAGGCAATATGCTTACCTTGTCACGCAAAACTTTACTATAATTAGAAGACGTATTTCTTTTCTTGGAATTACTGGCAGCACTGTGTGGGTTTGATGTCTCCTGTGGTATATTTTCTCTTGATTTCAGTGCCTTTGCATAGCTGTTTGGTTTTTTCAGTAGTCTTTTGACATGTCCTACACTTATGTGTTCTACACTGGATTTGTTGAGGGCTGCTTCTTCAAACTTATAAATCTTGCAGCTCCTGCCAGTGGATTTATGGTTTAAATTGCAGTTCAAACAGCTGGGCTCAAATGTACAGTCTCCATGATAAGGTCTGGAACAGATGCTACACATTTTTTCCTTTTTACAAACTTTAGAAGGATGTCCAAATTTGAAACACTTGAAACATTGTAAGGGCGTTTGTTTGAAAGGTCGAACTTTAATTCTTTCATTTTCAATATCGATGTGGAAAGGCACATCGGCATCCTGGAAAGTAAGGATAATCATTGACGTCCCAGGAATCTTATGCACTTTCCACACTGTTAATGGGCACATGGCTAGTATTTCCTCTTCTGTAAATTCATACAGATCTTTATTGAAGACTACTCCCCTTCCGTAACATATCCTCATCACTGCTTGTCTTAAGGTTAGACAGCATTACTGATTGCGTGTATGATTTTGCATGGATTAGGAAGCTATTTTTCCCAAAGCAAGATGAATCACCTTGTGCAATGGTTCCTACCTTTTTCTGAATTAGTTTGCTAATTTTAAAATAATTCCCATTACTCCCTTTAGGCTTGGCAACAATCAACATTGGTGGTTTTGGCTTTCTTTGGGGGAGCATAGTCATATCGATATCTTTCTCAAGCCAGTCAGCAGGTCTATACACATCTAAATTACTTGGTATCTTATCACATAGGGCACCCATGACATTTAAGTTATTAATTTTGATATTACAGTGAGCCCTCGCTACTTCGCGGTTCGACCATCGCGGATTCACCACTTCGCGGATTTTTTTCATAACCCATGTATATACATATATCGCGGATTTTCCGGAAATTTCGAAAATACCGCGATGTGACCGATGGTGCGAGATTGGAGAAAGTAAGGAGAATTGAATCATGATTGATTTTCAATATAAATAAAACTTTGAGGAGCAACAAAGATATCATTTGTTAGAGAGATAGAGAGAGGTAAGGAATGGGAGGTAGTGAATGAATGAATGATTTAAAGTTTTCAGGCATCCTGACATCTAAGGTCATTGACGCCGGTAACATTTAATTTATGTATACAAAAATAAAAAATGAAATAAAATAAAAAATTAAAAGAGTATTCAATTAAAATCATAAAAATTGAATGTCATAAAAGTTAAATATTTTTTCAGAAGACCTACTTCTGAAAGAAATCTAAAAATGCTACTTGCATGGTAGGGCACATCATTTCCAAGAATCTTGG
>NC_090768.1:54893551-54930122 GCF_036898095.1 Palaemon carinicauda | reverse complement strand
AGTCTGCTGGTCTGTAGACATCCAGATCTTTAGGTGCCCCATCACACAGAGCACCCTTAACACTCATATTACCTACTTTAATATCAACAATATTACGGCTTGCATTAAATGCTTCCTCATGACAATTAAATGATAACCAAGATTCCCAATTATCATCTTGAAGTTTCATTCTAATTTCTTTTATTAATCCGAAACACTCAAATATTTTATGTAGCACATCATAATTAGCTTCTAATGGGATTTGGGTAATGTGCAGGACATTCAGTTTTCCTGTGTTGCCCAAATTACCCTTTTTCCGAGTATTTAAAGAATAGTCCTTTTTAGTTCCTACGTCGTCAACGGAGTTTTCTTTAAATGAATTGCCAGAGGTCGTCAACAGTGCTGGGGGCGAGTCAGCATATCCAGGGGAGGTGGGGTCATTCTCACAAGAATCCATCATAAAAAAGAAGAGAGAAGAGTGATCTTTTGAAGTTTCATTTACCTGCTTGAGAACATTAAGGCATCACATGCTGGGAAGGAAATTTACACTCTCCACTACCGGCACAGTGAGAGTATACTTCCCAGATGGTCCACTCCATACCCTACACGAAGGATAGCATCAAAACAGATATAGAGGCACAGGTGTAAGCTGAACCCACCTGTTAGGACTGAGACCAAGAAACTATGGAATCATCCTCCCCATATCTGTAATGACGGGCTTCCGGCCAAAAGCCGAGAGTCCTACCCCAAGCGTTGGATCCCCCTGGATTCCGAAGACCCAACACTTGAGAATAGTCCCGCCAAAAAGGTCCAAACCATCTTCGGGATGGCTGAGATCATCCAATACTCTCACATATAGCTTTGAGCACAAACACCTCCCAACCGCGACACCTTTCCCATTCATCAAAGCAGGCAGCAATACCGGATGTAGAAACATCCGCCCAAGTGGCAATAACGGATGTAGAAACATCCATGCCATAAAAAGAGTGAGAAAAAAAAAATAATAACACACATATATGTAAATATATACACATACATATGGGAAATTTTACTCATATGGTTGGGACAGCAACATGGAGGAAAGTTTATAATATTAGGAGAAGGTTGAAGCAATATAAAGAGGAAGAAAAAGATGAGAGAGAGAGAAATTTAGATTCGAACTGGTGGAGCAATTTCCCCAAGTTCGAGAGCCCTCTTGCCCGTCACCAAGTTTCAGCACGGGAATAGAATGCCGTGCTGAAGCTCAGTGACTTCATCAAGGCATTCTCTCATTAAGAGGGGGGAGGTAGTGAAAAGTAGCCCACAGAGAGAGAGAGAGAGAGAGAGAGAGAGAGAGAGAGAGAGAGAGAGAGAGAGAGAGAGAGAGAGAGAGAGAGAGAGAGAGGGGGGGGGTTTAAATGTAATAAACAAAAAAAATTGATAGGTTACAACACATTGGTGCTTATGTAATATCAACTGTATACTGTAGACGGTTTGAATAAGTTAAGAAATGGTATAAACGATACTTTGTTAGTGTATTCGTACACTCTCAAGAGCAGCAGGTAGATGTCAGCTGATCTAATCACAGCCAAAAGTAAAACAAAAAGAAGTCAACAATACTCGATTTTTAAAACACACCCGAAATTTAAAAACAAAAGTACACGCTTTCTTAATGTGCAATTAACTATTTAAAGAGTAGCAATTTTCTAGAATAAAATGATGAAATTTAAAAACAAAAGTACACGCTTTCTTAATGTGCAATTAACTATTTAAAGAGTAGCAATTTTCTAGAATAAAATGATGTTTCCCAAAAAATAGTGGTTTGCTGATGAAATCGGATGCCGTATTTTTAGCTATGATTGAAATGGATGTAGACTCGGCATAATTTTTTCGTTTCGTATTTAATTGACACTAAGAAAACTAATTTTAGTTTCTTCATCTAAATGTAAGTATTGTATAACACGAAGAGAGAGAGAGAGAGAGAGAGAGAGAGAGAGAGAGAGAGAGAGAGAGAGAGAGAGAGAGAGAGAGAGAGAGAGATGAATCAGCTGTAGTAATCAAATGGCGTGTTTTTGTGTCGTGAGAATTTCATCGCCAGGACTATAACAACAACATACTGTACTGAACTTTACAGTATTATACAGACTACTGTAATATGATAAAGTAAAATATTTGTAATCTATTTTATATGAAATGGGGCTATTTTTTTTGTTTAAAATTTACATTTACGTATGTAAAACAACTCTCTCTCTCTCTCTCTCTCTCTCTCTCTCTCTCTCTCTCTCTCTCTCTCTCTCTCTCTCTCTCTCGTAAATTGTTTTCCTGCTTTGCTACGTATGTATGATTTTATATAGATACGGTAAATAATATTTGTAATAACATATTTTATAAAAGCTTTTACTGTAATATCATTATTTATCACTTTCATCATGCGCGTTAAATGCCTTCGATTGTTTAGTGAGCTTACTTTATGACGCCGTCGTTTCAGGCGGCGTCATAAAGAAAAAAATTTCATTTGGAAGTCCTAAGAAAAATTAAGTAAAACATTGGTAATAATAAAATCAACATACTGTACTGAATAATCAATATAATCGATGCAAAAACTAACCTATACACAGATGTGTAAATACGTTTGTTTCTTCATTATGATCAGAGATAAACGTAAACAAAACATTGGTTGCCATTTTTTATCGTGCTTTTTGGCGTGTTTAGGAAACGCATGATATAAAGTCGCCTTTAATATTTGTGCCTGTTTTAGTTTAGGGTACTGTAGTACATGCATTAAGTGTTCTGTATATCAAAGGGTAGTTTGTTAACAGTACTACGTACAAGGGAAGGTTTTAAAAGTCTGAATATACATGTTAAATAAATAGGTAAATATGGTGTCACTACTTCGCGGATTTTCACCTATCGCGGTCGGGTCTGGAACCTATCTACCGCGATAAACGAGGGTTCACTGTATTGATGTTACATATTGCATTGAATGCTTCTTCATGATTATTATAAGATATCCATGAATGCCAATTTTCATTTTCAAGTTTCATTCTGATTTCTTTTATCACTCCATAGCATCTAAATGCTTTATATAGAATATCATAATCAGTATTTATTGGAATTTGGGTAACATGATGGATTCAAAGTTTCCCTTTGTTACCCGACTTAATTGGTTTTAAAACATTAGTAGAGGGGTCCTTTTTTGTTCCTAGGTCGTCAACAAAATTTTCCTTAATTGAATTAGCAGAGGTCTTCAACAGTGAGAGTCAGCGTATCCAGGGAATGGGGGTTCGTTACATAAGAATCCATTAGACGAGAGAGAGAGAGAGAAAAGGGTTAGCTTGATGTACCTGCTCGAGAATATTAGGCCATCACACGTCAGAAAGGAAATTTGCACTCTCCACTATCGGCACAGTGAGAGTATACTTCCCAGATGATCCACTCCATACCCTACACGAAGGATTGCATCAAAACAGATATAGAGGCACAGGTGTAAGCTGAACCCACCTGTTAGGACTGAGACCAAGAAACTATGGAATCATCCTCCCCATATCTGTAATGACAGGCTTCCGGCCAAAAGCCGAGAGTCCTACCCCAAGCATTGGATCCCCCTGGATTCCGAAGACCCAACACTTGATTATAGTTCCGCCAAAAAGGTTCAAACCATCTTCGGGATGGCTGAGATCATCCAATACTCTCACATATAGCTTTGAATGCAAACATCTCCACACCGTGATACCTCCTCCCACTCATCGAAGCAGGCAGCAATAAAGGATGTATAAATATCCCTGCCGGGGCTACAATGGATGTAGAAACATTCCATGCCATAGGAGGAAAAAAAAAAAACATATATGTATATAATATATGCACATATATAATGAGGGAAATTTTTCTCACAGAGTTTGGAAAGCAACACGAAAGAAAGTTTATAAAATTAGGAGAAGGTCGAAGTAATATTGAGAGAAAGAAAAAGATGAAGGAAAGAAATTTAGATTCGACCTGGGGGAGCAATTTCCCCAAGTTCGAGAGCCCTCTTGCCCATCACCAAGTTTCAGCAGGGGAATGAAATGCAGTGCTGAAGCTCAATGACTTCATCAAGGCATTCTCTCATCAAGAGGGTCCTAAGTGAAGATACTGTAAAGGATGACAACCTGGAATCCACGATCAAGGGAATATGAGTTTTTGCAATGAAGTCAGGAACAATAAATAGAAAGACTTGCCTCAAGTGTTAAGAATGAGAGAATGAATACAAGAGTATATGTAATTTCTCTTACCCGCTTCGTCGAAGTCAAGGCAAGCAGAAAAAGAACTTTCAGATTAAGGTCCCTATCTGCAGCTTGCCTCAATAGATGTTAAGGGGTTCTCTTCCTAGATTGTAACACCTCAGTTACATTGCAAGCTGAAGGTCAAATTTTCATGGGGAGGACAGATCTGCTCCAAACTACTGACAAGTACAGGTAATTTAGATGAAAAGGAAACATCGACTCCTTTTAGTCTCAGTACCTGGCCCAAAGCTGAACGATACCATTTTACCGCTGAGATCGAGAGGCGTCTTTCCTTTCGTAGGTAAGCTATAAAGTCTGCCACTAGTGGAACAGAGACTCGGAGAGGAGAACCATTCCTTTGACGGTACTATCATGGGTAGACATAATACTTTTAAAAGATGTTTAAAAGACAAAAATATATATTCCCAGTGTGAGCAGCGAGGCGAGACGAGGAGATTCGACTATGGCCCTGTTTGGGCAATCCTATCATCTCTTCATTTTCATCAGCATTTTGGAAGTAAACCAAGCCTCGCCGAGAGCGCCTGCCGTGATAATTAAACTGTCCTGTTAGACCAAGATGTCATCGTTTTAATTAGTGGAGTCAGCATATTTTGAGAAACCGGGCCTGAGGGAAATCCTTGTTTAGGGCATATTTCATCATGGAAGGACACATACTGCCCATCTGTTACGACTTACCACGTGGTCCAGATTGCATCAGAAATTTCTTCTAGAAGCCTCCATGGCATGATCGAAGTGGGCGTTTTTGAGGAAGCCAATAGAGATGCAGAATTGTTAAAAAGAACGCCTTCTATGGAGATGACCACTGCCCACTGTCAATAACTCCGCCCATACATGGGTATATAAACTTCAAAAAGAGATTATCCAAGAGAGATAGGACAGGACATAAGACAAGAGAGAAACTATGTCCAAAGCAGATAAGATCCAAGTCCTAGCAAGATAAGAAACAGAGAAGACCAGAAGTCTGATAGAACCAGATTCTAACCTTCCCTTCAGACAACAAAAGCCTATCTCCAAAAGATCCTGCTATGGCCGAGAAGAAGAGACAAATTGAAGCAGCTAGCCCTCGCTGCTTATGACAAGAAGTAGCCAACACTGCCTGCAGCCTGCCTTTGTTCAACAGTATCATCGAATCCTTGGAAGAAGACCTCTGATGTCCCTTCTTGATGCCACCCCTTTTGTGACGTCTTCGAATCCGGTCATCGTGCCAGTTTCATCTGAACTTCAGCCGCCCTCCTGCAACATTCTCAAGCCTTACTTCAACAGTATCATCGAATTCTTGGAAGACGACCTCTGATGTCCCATCTTGATGCCACCCTCTTTGTGACGTCTTCGAATCCGGTCATCGTGCCAGTTTCATCTGAACTTCAGCGCCCTTCTGCAACGTTCTCAAGCCTGAATTCTCCGTACCAGTATCGTCTCAGCAGCTGCAGTAAACTATTCCTTAAGTATTTCTACCTTACTGACTGTTCCCCTATTCTGTTGGTGTTTGATTGGTTTGGTTTGTCAGTTAAAGTAACCGAAGAAGTAACATTAGTTTTCTTTGTAAGTTTGTGAATCAACGTGGTGTTTTTTCGTGTGTTTCTTTTTATATTCATTTCCCATATTTCAATCGGTGTTGTTGATATATATTTTACTTATTAAAAAACCTGTAACGATTTTAAGATCGTATCAGGCACCAACCACAGAAGATGGCTTCTTTACTTGATACACATCAGTGGAGGATTTCCCGAAGCATCGCAACATGTCTCGTATTGTCATGCTAGAAAAACTTCTCTCTTGGAAGAGACGATGGATAACATCAACCAGTGAAGTGACAGGGTTTCCACTGAGTTGTTGAGCCTCTGCAGATGAGGCTGATGGAGCAGGTTGTGTCCAGGGGGAAGCTCCCCCAGAACCTCCAATAGTAGAAGGAGGAGATCTGGATACCAATTTGCTTGTGGCCATTTCAAAGCTACTAGAGTTATCCCCCTACGCTGAACTGACTTGGCCATATGTTAATGGTCTAATACTCCCAGCGACTGGAGAGGGTTGTGCGATTAGCAGCTTCCAGCTCCCTCCACGGTTCATGACTGAACCTCGTCTTGTATCAAGTTTCTGGGAGTCTCTAGTACTTTTAGGACCTCTTGCCTCCACACTTGCTCCAGCTACTAATCCTTTTAGCCTGTTTGACACCCATATCAGTGGAGAAGGGAGTCAGTTCCTGACTGACCAGACTCAGCATAGCAGACAGCAAGTGGTTCCTGCAGCTTTAGTTGATTCGGATGCTGCCAGGAAAGGGAACATTCCCAAGCAAAGACCCAAGTCCAACATCGAGAGGAGTCCAGACCCACAGATACGGCTGCTAACACAGGAGTCATCCAATGAAGAAGATCCGGGTAGTGGTTTCTCTGGTAATAACTCCAGCTCTTGTTCAAGGATCAGCACAGCTGACAGTACCTCCACTGAGGAAGACAGAACCTTAGAGTCAGACAGCCATCTATCTGACCTGGTCAAGGCCATCGACTACAGTAGCTAATTAGCCACAAGCATGGGGTCTCCCAGATGTACTGGCCACAGCTTCTCATTTCCTGAAAGATTTTAAGGCATACTGCACCATCAGATATGTTGAGAGAAGTTCTGGTCGGTGGAACACTGAACAGGGAAGGTTCCTGGCTAGGGAGATTAAACAGGATTTTTCAGCCTATGGGGGGTTTGATCACTCCTACGAGAAGATGAAGGGTCTCCTCGATTGGTATCGAGCAGACCGAGAAAGACTAGATACTGGAAGGAGAGACTGGATACTGAAAGGAGAGCTCATTTCCTCAGCCCCACCTGGAAGAAGGGTGAACTGCTGAAAATTTACGCTATGCGTTTATCATCCCTATATCAATTTGCCTACCCTCTTCTCAGAATGCACTGAAAGGAACTGAGGCGGAAGCTCCTCAAAGCTGTTGCCATTGAGGTGGCGAATAGGTTGGAGCATTCCCGGGCAACCATCAAGGTCTCTGCCACTTGTCAGGCCACTTGGGATGATGATCTGGATGAGGCTACCCAGGACAAGAGGAACATCTCGCCATTAGTAATATGGGTCAGTCAAAGCATGGCTTGTATGCCAACAGGGTTGCCATGGCTGCTCCTAAGTAGATATATGCTCTTTTGCATGCCTCCTCGACCAGTTGCAAAGCGTGTACCTGTGTCATTGCAATTGTCACCATGGGGCACACCAGACAGTTCTCCTCAGTTTCAGAGAAGGTACTGTAGTACTTGGTCTGCAATACCAGGACACACGCCATGTACAGCGACTGCCAAAGACAACTGGGCCTCTGTCTGCACTTTGGCTCAGCTAGCCACCATATTTCCCGGTGTGGTAAGCAAACACCCCCCTGTTATACTGTATGTCTCCAGTTCAGAGTTCAGCTACTGTCAGCAGACCTTGGAGGGAGCCCATTCCATCCTAAACTCATTCTGAGTGGAAGGCAGTACCTGTTAAGGTTACCCAAACCCCATTGTCCTGCTTTAGTTAAACTAGTAGCAGTGAGATTCAAAACTGTAGTGACTCCAGTGCTTTTTTCAAGTAGTTGAGAAGAATAAGAATGTAAAGGCGAGTACAAGAACCTCAGGACCTTGCAAGCAATAAAATCTCTGGTGCTCTGAACCGCCAGGAGAGACAGAAACTGAAGGAGAGAAAAGACCTCAAGAACAAACATGATGTCTTAAGAAAAAAGCCTTGAAGTGGCTGCCAGGACAACTGACAAACACCAACAAACTCCTGAAGAATGAAGGCTCTAGGCTAAAAGGAAAATGGAAATTCAAAATGTCAAAAGAGTGCTAGGGCTATTAACAGTCCGGGAGCTCAGTAATAACTGATTGTCAAAGCAAATGGATAGCCTGTTCAGCTAGCACTGTTGTCAATAGGGAGACAGAATAGAAGGTAGCATGATCGGTCAAAATTTGAGTGGTTTCTGGAGATTCAGGACTAGATCAATTATCCTAAGGTAATGTTTATTAACAACAAAATTAAGTTTCCTGAAACACCAGACAGCAGGAACATCTGTTCTCACTGATTGAGGAAATCATAATTCTTTGTCAGTGAGCCAGCTGGCTCACTGACAAATTAAAATTATAGTAGATATTAGGGATATAAAATAAATTGAGGTAAAATTCTATGATAAATATAAACTCATCTATAACACCTTTGTTTCTTCAAAAAGTTAAAACCTTGAAAAAAGAAATTCTCAATTAGATGAAAGGTCAATGAAACTTTTCTCACCAAGTCATAAGTCTCTTTCTCTTTTAAAAACTTTACAATTGTAAAAATACATTTTATGCTTAAAATACAGTCACAGTCATTGCACCTAGGTACTACTTCCTGGGGTGTGCACATCAAATACTGTACCCTGTGTAAGATTTGTGAGACCTATGCATACTCTGGCCAAAGTTACTTCAGTATTTATTTATTTATTTTTTTTTTTTTGCACTGAAAATTCCCATACAGAAAAAAATGCAAATCAAGAAATAATTTGATTTTATCCTAACCATACAAACCAGAAGCTCATTATTATTTTAATATATTTTGGTGACAGCTGAAACTAGCCGAAAAACTTTTAGAAAGATGTAACTACCGACCACTGGTTAGCAAGGAAGGGATTAGAACCAACCACCATGCTCACAAACGCAGTAGCCAAAGCAACTGCAAGCAGGACTTCCAGAGGTAGGTGGCGGGCCAGATGTGTAAAGAGCTTCATATTTGTCATACCCTCTAAATGTTCCGATCAGTCATCAAAAGTCTTCCGCACCCGAATTCACATCCATAGGAGCTCAGGGCGTGTCGGGGTCGTCAACGGAATGGCTAGCCACGGAACGAGACCTGGGGAGAGGGCCGCAGCTTTCTGGTTTTGTAATTGCAGATTTGTAAATGAAAGGACCGATCGAAGAAGTTGACGGCTCTGCCCTCGAGCGCCAGTTCTTTAGAATGGTCTTGAGATCCTTCCTTTCCCTTGGTCTATTGACATAGCCCTCAAGAAAAGAGGCCGTTTTTCTCTGGGTTGCTTCCTTCCATCACTAGATGAAGTCTCCCTTGGAGATCTCGAGCCTCTGCTCATCCTTATGACTACAAGGTTTCTTGCAGGCGGGGTCGATAGACGACGTCTCCTCATGTGTTGCAGTCTTCTGTCCTTCTTAGGAGAGCTGCAGTGATATATACATGGTAGGGGCATCTCTCTTGTCAGAGCGGTGTTACGCCGTGGGTCCTGAGGGCTTGGCGATCAGAAAATCAGGAAACTTCAAGAGGATTCACTGGAGTGCCCGGGGAAGGAAGCAGTGGAGGCTCATGAGGCTCTTTTGCAAATTCCTGCTGTGCTATCTTTACCAGGTTCTGTGCGAAGGGTTGAGCTTCCGGTGGCATCATCTTCGGAAGTTTCCTTGCCTTTGGAGGAGTCTCGAAAAAAGGTATAGGACGGCTGGCTAGAATGCTGCGTTCAATTGGTGCCTTCTTCAAATTACCTTAGTTCCCTTTAGCTGCTTGCTGATCTTTACCCAGTTGTGACGTCAAATGGCTAGGAGACCTGGGATGAAGCAATGTGCTGACAGGGAGAACGTTTTTGCTTGGCTGAACGTTTCTGAAGAGACGAACGTTGGAGAGGCCAACACAGGAGTGGCGAGCGCTGGCGAAGAGAATGTTACCAAGACAATCTTAGATGAGGCGATTGTTGGCGAGGCAAACGCTATCTCAGAGAGCGTTGGCAAGGAAATTGCTCGGGAGGCAAGCGCTGGTGAGATGAGGCGAGAGGAGTGTTGGCGAGGCGAGTGATGGACAGGAGAATGCCGATGATGCAAATGCTGGAGACACAAGCGATAGTCAGGAGAATGCCGATGAAGCAAATGCTGGACACACAAGCGATAGTCAGGCGAATGCTGATGAAGCAAGCGCTAGCGAGGCAAGTGATGGTCAGGAGAACGCTTGGGAGGCAAATGCTGGCGAGATGATAGCTGGAGAGTTAGTTGGTTGATTGATTGATTCAGAGTTTTCTGACATACTGACATCGGTCATTGACACCGAACTGGAGTCGACCGCTGGTGAGGTGAATGCTGACGCGTTGAACGTTGGCGAGGTGAGCGCTGAAGAGGTGAGTACTGTCGAGGTGAGTACTGTCGAGGTGAGCCCTGGCAAGGTGAGCGCTGGAGAGGCGAGTACTGTCGAGGTGAGCGCTGGCGTGGTAAATGCTGGTGAAGTAAACCCTGACACAGTGAATGCTGGCGAGGTGAATGCTGGTGAGGAGAATACTGATGCTGTGAACACTGGTGAGGTGAGCGCTGGCAAAGTGAGTACTGTCGAGGCGAGTGCTGGCCAGGTGAGCGTTGGCGAGATGAGTACTGTCAAGGTGAGCACTGGCGAGGTAAATGCTGGCGAGTTGAGTACTGGCGAGGTGAGTACTGCCGAAGTGAATGCTGGCGAGGTGAGTACTGCCGAAGTGAATGCTGGCGAGGTGAGTACTGCCGAAGTGAATGCTGGTGAGAAAACTAATGCGGTGAACGCTGGCAAGGCGAGTACTGTCGAGGTAATGGCCAGGTGAGCGCTGGCAAAATGAGTACTGTCGAGGCGAGCCCTGTCCAGGTGAGCCCTTTTGAGGTGAATGCTGACGTGGTAAATGCTGGAGAGGCGAGCGCTGGCGAGGTGAAAGACTTGACCTCATTGATTGCATGCAATGTGCTTGGGATGTTGTCAAAGCGGAAGGTTTACGAGGGGGCAAGAATGACTTGATAATCTCGCTTCTCTGGAACAGCAAGATGGTGGAAGAGTTAAACCTCTAGCCAAGCAGATTAGTTCACTTTCCCCCCTCACTAAGAGTAGAGAGAGAATCTGCGTCAGGTAACTCGTAGAGAGATGAATTAGACACTCTGTCAATAAAAACCTTAAGCGCTACTCCCAGAGAAGTAGGCCTAACAGGACGGAAACCTTTCTCTTGTGTCCTACTGACACAATGGTAAGAAGCGGGAGCTGTAACCCACTGCTGGACCCCTTCGTAGTCTTGTTCCGGCAAGCTAGGGTCCGAAGAGCTTGAAGGAGGCATAGAGGGGTCTCGTAATCTCTTGCGTAAACCTCAGGGCGGCAACCAATCAAGAGAGGGGCGTCGAACTTGTGGACGTGACGGGCAAACATCTGCTAATGTAGGAAGCAACCTTTGCATACCTTCATCATGCTAAGAAAACTTAAGCCGAGGGGACCAACTGAAAGCAACAGGTGAAAACTAACTGCAGCCAGTTTCTGGATTCACCCCAAAGGAATCCTCCAACAGGAGACCCAGAGGGGTACTCGTCAACAACTTCTCTTACCTTGCTACCAAAGTACCTGTAGCTCAAACAGAAGAAGGAAATGAGATGAGACTACTGCTGGTAAGGACACGGGGAGTTTCCTTAGGCCTACGGCCTTCAGACTCTCTTAGGGGGAGACTGAAGTCTTTCAATTGGGGAGGTGTACACTCTTGCTGTGTCCCTGCACGCAGAGCCTCAACAAGCCGTTTCTCAGAGGGGGAAACCCAAAATCCTCAAGGAAGGACACCACTGCCGCAAAACGTCAGAATGTGTGTTTGCGCATACGCACACGAGTGTGTTTGTATCAATATTTTTTTAGTTAATAAAGGAATTCATATTCGCCGATTTTTTTTTAGTTACATTTAACTGTCTTTCAACTCGTTAACGCTGTTAAAAATCATATGTACACAACACATTTTTGTTTAATATATCTCTCTCTCTCTCTCTCTCTCTCTCTCTCTCTCTCTCTCTCTCTCTCTCTCTCTCTCTCTCTCTCTCTCTCTCATCTATGCAAAAAGATGAATAAAAGGAGAATAGAAATAGGCCCTCTAAGAATTGAAGGACGGCTAACGAATGAAAAAAAGGAAATATGCAACATATTAGCAGAAAAATATAAGAGTGAGTTCACGCCAAGAATTGCGAATGAGAATAATGAAACAGAAATGAGAGAAGAAAATGTTGAATATCTAACGGATATAGATATTAATGAAGCAGATATTGTCACGGCTATAAACGAAATTAAAAATGGATCGGCAGCCGGACCAGATGGAGTTCCAGCGATTTTGTTAAAAAAAACTGCAAACACTATCGCGAAGCCACTTGCAATACTGCTAAGACAGAGTATAGATATGAGCGAGATATATGTTAAACATAAATTAGCTTATATAACCCCTATCTTCAAAAGTGGATCAAGACTAGAGGCAAGCAATTATAGACCTGTTAGTCTAACATCACATATTATGAAAGTGTATGAGAGGGTAATAAAAAAGAAAATAATGAACCATTTGGTCAAAAATAATTTGTTTAATATGGGTCAACACGGTTTCGTACCTGGAAAAAGTACACAGACCCAACTGATAGCTCACTATGAAAACATATACAATAATATGATATATGAAAAAGACACAGATGTGATCTATCTAGATTTTGCAAAAGCCTTTGACAAGGTAGACCATAACATATTGGAGAAAAAAATGAGAAAGCATAATATTGTGGGAAAGATAGGAAAATGGGTAAAAGAATTCCTGCAAAACAGAAAACAGATAGTGGTTGCAAATGACGAGAAATCAGATGAAGCCCAGGTAATATCTGGTGTGCCCCAAGGTACGGTATTAGCTGCACTGCTATTTGTTATTATGATCTCAGACATAGACTGTGATGTTGAAAACTCCGTAGTGAGAAGTTTCGCCGATGACACAAGAATAAGTAGAGAAATTACTTGTGATGAAGATAGGAACTCACTACAAAGAGATCTAAACAAAATATATGAATGGGCGGAGATAAATAGGATGGTATTTAACTCCGATAAATTTGAATCAATAAATTATGGAAACAGAGAAGGAATGGTGTATGCATACAAAGGACCTAATAATGAGACAATCACAAACAAGGAAGCAATTAAAGACCTTGGTGTAATTTTAAATAGGAATATGTTATGCAACGACCAAATAGCAACACTGTTGGCTAAATGTAAAGCAAAAATGGGAATGTTATTCAGACACTTTAAAACAAGAAAAGCTGAACACATGATTATGCTTTACAAAACTTATGTGCGTAGTACACTCGAGTACTGCAATGTGATATGGTACCCACACTACCAAAAGGATATTGCGCAAATAGAGAGTGTACAAAGGTCCTATACTGCTAGAATAGAAGAAGTTAAGGACCTTGATTACTGGGAAAGACTGCAATTTTTAAAACTATACAGTCTAGAAAGGAGAAGAGAACGCTACATGATAATACAAGCATGGAAGCAAATAGAAGGAATTGCTGAAAACATCATGGAGCTTAAAGTATCAGAAAGAGCAAGCCGAGGTAGATTAATAGTGCCAAAAAGCATTCCAGGTAAACTGAGAAAGGCGCACAGGACATTAATCCACAACGCACCAGCATCGATAATGCAGCGACTATTTAATGTGCTGCCAGCTCATCTAAGAAACATATCAGGAGTGAGCGTAGATGCGTTTAAAAATAAGCTCGATAAATACCTAAGATGCATCCCAGACCATCCAAGACTGGAAGATGCAAAATACACTGGAAGATGTATTAGCAACTCTCTGGTGGATATACGAGGTGCCTCACACTGAGGGACCTGGGGGAACCCAAACAAAAAATAAGGCAATAAGGTAAGGCTCTCTCTCTCTCTCTCTCTCTCTCTCTCTCTCTCTCTCTCTCTTAATAAAGGAATTCATATTCGCTGATTTTTTTTTAGTTAGAAAGGAGAAGAGAACGCTACATGATAATACAAGCATGGAAGCAAATAGAAGGAATTGCTGAAAACATCATGGAGCTTAAAGTATCAGAAAGAGCAAGCCGAGGTAGATTAATAGTGCCAAAAAGCATTCCAGGTAAACTGAGAAAGGCGCACAGGACATTAATCCACAACGCACCAGCATCGATAATGCAGCGACTATTTAATGTGCTGCCAGCTCATCTAAGAAACATATCAGGAGTGAGCGTAGATGCGTTTAAAAAGCAGCTCGATAAATACCTAAGATGCATCCCAGACCATCCAAGACTGGAAGATGCAAAATACACTGGAAGATGTATTAGCAACTCTCTGGTGGATATACGAGGTGCCTCACACTGAGGGACCTGGGGGAACCCAAACAAAAAATAAGGCAATAAGGCAATAAGGTAAGGCGCTCGCTCTCTCTCTCTCTCTCTCTCTCTCTCTCTCCCTCTCTCTCTCTCTCTCTCCTCTCTCTCTCTCTCTCTCTCTCTCTCTCAGAAAAAATTAATAGACGTCTCTAACACTAACAGTGAAGAAGAACAAGAGAGAGAGAGAGAGAGAGAGAGAGGAGAGGAGAGGAGAGAGAGAGAGAGAGAGAGAGAGAGAGAGAGAGATAGAGAGAGAGTATTTATTTAAAGAACATGTTAACACCATGTCTACCTTCTCGCCGATCGTCCGTCTCCTCATGGCGTAGCAAATCCTACACCTGCGTTGGCCTGTCTCTAAGGTAAAGTGGCAATAAAACACATTTTTTTTTATTATTTCTTTAAAATTATCTTTTTTACATGCTTCTTTCATAATATGCAGTTATGTTATTGTTATTTGTAATTATGTGTAGCCATTTATTAAGGATTTATTATGGGTTTTTAGGCTGAGGAACGAATTAAATGAATTACCATGTATTCTTATGGGAAAATTCGTTTCTACATCCGAAGTTGGTTGTGGAACGAATTAAATTAGTATGTAGACGTACCACTGTAGTTACATATTACTTGGTTATAGACCTATCACTGCATCCTCGGCTCGTCCGTGGTTCCGCAGTGTACATTAGTTTATTCTTATTTTGTATTAATATGGAACTCTAGCTCTCAATTATGGAACCATTCTATGCACACATATTTAATGTTATCTAGACTCTTTTGGTTGATCTGATTGATTGATTGATTGATTCAAAGTTTTCAGGCATCCAGACATCTGAGGTCATTGACGCCGGTAACATTTAATTTATGTATACAAAAATAAAAGATAAAATAAAATAAAAAATAAAAGAGTATTCAATTAAAATCATAAAAGTTGAATGTAATAAAAGTTAAATATTTTTCAGAAGACCTGCTTCTGAAATAAATCTAAAAATGCCACTTGCATGGTAGGACACATCATTTCCAAGAATCTTGGCAAGGATGAACCTGCCACCCTCACCTCGAGCCTCAAACAAATATCTATTCCGCAAGTTGTTATAATTGGGGCATTCGGTCAACAAATGCCTTACTGTTAGAGGTACTACACAGTCGTCACAATATGGTTGGTGTTGGCCCTTCAGCAAAAACTCGTGTGTAAACCGAGTGTGACCAATACGGAGACGACAAAGAGACGTCTCCCATTTTCGGGGCATCATATTATACCTCCAAGGAGATATGTCATTTGTTATCTCTCGCATTTTATTGCCATCTTGACTATCCCATTGCTGTTGCCATTTATTGCAAACCAATTTCTTGATGTCAGGTAAGAAATCATCACAGGGAATGGGATACCTTCTTGGCAGCAACTCTGATGCAGCCTCCTTAGCCAGTGAATCTGCCTTCTCATTCCCAGACACACCTACATGTGCTGGAACCCAACAAAATTGAACTGTTATACCTCTCCGTCCAATTATGAAAAGCCATTCTAAAATCTTTAAAACTAAAGGGTTATTAGAATTAAAAACTTCCATAGCTTGAAGGACACTCCTTGCATCACTAAAAATTGTAAAATTACCCTCCTTCTCCAACGCTATTTTCTCAATAGCGGTTAATATGCCATACAGTTCGGCAGTAAATATGGAAGCGGTCAGAGGAAGTGCACCTCTACAATTAAAACCATTACTATGTACTCCAAATCCAACGCCAGCATCAGATTTGGAGCCATCAGTATAGATAAAAGTTGATCCTCTATGTTCTCTAACATGTTCATTAAAAAGAGACCTGGCTTCTAGGTCTGACATATTCTTCTTATCTCCAATAAAATATTTACAAAAAGATATCTCTGGTAACTTCCATGGAGGCGTTGGTGATACCTTGAATGGAAGTACCTTATTTCTAATAAAATCCAGACTATTTAATAATCGTTTCACCCGAAAGCCATAAGGTTGAGGAGATTTTGGGTGCAACTCAAAGTATGATGCGTGTCTTACAAGGCTTGCAGTCTGAAAGGCGAGAGAGTTAGGGAGTCTTTGCAATCTAAACCAATACCGAAGAATGGAAGACATTCGGTATAGGTCTAGAGGTAACTCTCCAGCATCAACAAGGAGACTTGGGATAGGCGAGGTTTTAAAAGCTCCAGTAGACAATCTAATACCTGCATGATGTATCGAGTCTAATATTTTTAACCGGCTTGGGGTGGCTGAAGAATATACCTCACAACCATAACTAATTTTGGAAAAAATCAAGGCCTTGTATAATTTTAAAATAGTATTGCGGTCTGCCCCCCACGATGTATGGGACAATACTTTTAAGATATTCAGAGCTTCAACACATTTAGCTTTTAATGCTTTTAAGTGAGAAACCCATGTCAGCCTACAATCAAATATCAAACCTAAAAATTTAGCTTCTCTTGCACATGGTATCCGTTGACCTTTAATGTATATATCCGGGTCTGGATGTACTCCCCGGATACGACAAAAATGGACAACGGTAGTTTTACTTGTCGAGAACTTAAATCCATTCATGTCAGCCCACTGGATAATTTTATCAATAGAGTGTTGGATTTTTCTCTCAACCATTGCCATTCTAGTGCCAGCAAATGATATTGAGAGATCATCCACAAATAATGTTGAGAGAACATCCTGGGGAATGGCTTTGGATATCCCATTAATTGCTAGTGCAAAAAGGGTTACACTCAGCACACTACCCTGAGGAACTCCTTCTTCCTGGCACTTACTCTCAGATAGTGTTTCCCCAACTCTCACTTGAAAAACTCTACGTGAAAGAAATGCCTGAATAAATAGTGGCAGCTCTCCTCTCAATCCCAATTCATGAATGGTTTTAAGTATACCATATCTCCATGTGGTATCATATGCCTTTTCAAGGTCAAAAAATACTGTAACATGGTGCTGTTTGGAAGCAAAGGCTTCACAAATAGAAGACTCTAGTCGTATCAACATATCAGTCGTTGAGTGCATTTTTCGGAATCCACATTGAATCGGTGATAAAATACCTTTCTTTTCAAGGTACCATATCAGCCTTGCATTGACCATCTTCTCCATGATTTTACATAAACAAGATGTCAATGCAATAGGACGATAGTTTGCTGCTAAAAACTTGTCTTTACCGGGTTTTAAAAAGGCTAAAATAATGGCTAGTTCCCAAACACTTGGGTAACTATGATCATGCCATATTCTATTAATAATACTTAAAATAAATAGCTTTGTATTAAAATGTACATGTTTAATCATTGCATATGGAATTCCATCGGGTCCAGGGGCTGTATCGTTGCAATGAGCAAGTGCGGAATCAAATTCTCTTTCAGTGAAAGGAGAATTATACGACTCTTCCCTTCTTGTTGCAAAATTTAAAATTTTCTTTTCTTCAGCGCTCCTATACTGGTGACCAGGGGCTCCTTCACACTTGCTGGATACATTTGAAAAATGATTAGCCAGGGCATTGCTAACTTCCTTTGCTTCAGTTACATACTGGCCATTCACCTTCAACACTGGTGGTGGGTTGGGGGTGAATTTGCCAGCTATCTTTTTTACTTTCCTCCACACAGAAGATGGTGGTGTTCTACTGTTAATGGAGGAAACAAAAGACATCCATGACTGGCGCCTTGCTTCTTTCATGGCACGACGGAACTGTGCTCTACATTTCTTGTACATAATTAAATTCTCATCAGTTCTGCGTCTACGCAATCGTGTTAAAGATCTTCTTGTGGCTCTGTGCAGGGCAGTTAGTTCTGAAGACCACCACGGGACTGGTCGTCGTTTGAATAACCCTGTTGTTTTTGGAATTGAATTGACTCCTGCTGTATGGAGAGTTCCATTCAGTAAGTCTATGGCATCATCGATATTTTCAACTTGTCCTGCATCCCCCTCAATTTCGCTTAGCTCACGAAATTTACCCCAGTCCGCCTTGTCAAGATTCCATCGTGGCGATCCCTGTAAAGGTGGACCATTGTTGGTGTTTATAATGATTGGTGCGTGATCACTAGTATGCCAATCATCTAATGTTCTCCAATCGAAGTCTATTAGGCAATTAGAGCTTACGATTGCTAGGTCAATACATGACAAGGTACCTGTCTGGACATGAAAGTGTGTGGGCTCTCCTGTATTAAGGAGTCCCACTCTTCATTTTCCACAATTGATGATATGATATTTCCCCTCGTGTTTGCTAAAACATCACCCCACAAAGGATGTCTACCATTCAAATCTCCAAGTAAAAGAAAAGGTTGAGGGAGTTGTTGAATCACCTCCACTAAGTTGTCATACCAAATGTTATCATTTGGAGGCAAGTACAGAGAACAAATTGTATATTTTCGCCCTATGTCGATCTGTACAACCACTGCCTGCAGAGGTGTACGAATAGACAGAGAAACTTGGGGAACATCTCGACGAACGTATATGAGACTTCCGCCATGGCTCCCCACTTGGTGATCATATGGTGTCCTATAACTAATGTATTCGCGAGGACATGGGGTATTATGATCAAGTTTGCTCTCCTGTAGACAAATAATTATGGGGGAATGCTCATGAATAAGGAGCTTAAGTTCTTCATATTTGGCCCTTAAACCCTGACAATTCCATTGCAAAATGGAGGAAAAAACTATGGTTTATAATTTGGTAGACCCCTTGGATGGAGTCTTCCCATTAGCAGTTTTTGATCTAACACTATTTTTAGGTGGTTTTATTAAAGAAGGTCTTGATAGATTGGGTTTAGAATTTATGATTTTCTTTTTGTCTTTTTGATCTGATTGTTGAGGAGGTTGGTGGACCTCCACTTGAATTTCCGATTTATTTAAATTGACTTCCAGATCAGAAATATCAACAGACAAATCATCATATTTATTTGACGTCGTAATTTTGATATTTCTTATGGAAGGGGGTGAGAGAGATGGAGGTCTCTCTCTTTTCCGATTAGTAGGTTTTGAGCTACCAGGTTTTTGCACCTTCCCCAATACAGGTGCACCTGGTAACTTAGTGTCAGGTGGCATCTCCATCAAATCAGGCAAGGACATGGCCTGGGAGAGGTTAGTACTAATGTTAGTAATGGGGGACGAAGGCTGTACAGAAATGGGCAATGACCCATTTTTAATACGCTGTGGCAAAGCCTCAGAAGGCAATACGATTACTTTGTCATGCAGTACTTTATCATCAGAGGTTGTATTTCTTTTCTTAGAATTACTGGCAGTGCTAGGTGGGGTTGCTGTCTCCTGTGGTAAATTTACCTTTGATTTTAAGGCCTTTGCATAGCTGGTTGATTTATTCAACATTCTTTTTGCATGTCCCACACTTATGTGTTCTAAACTTGATTTGTTTAGGGCAGCTTCCTCCAACTTATACAGTTCGCATATCCTATCAGTTGATTTATGATTCAAATTGCAATTTGAACACCTGGCCTCAAGTGTACATTCTCCATGATAAGTTTTGGAGCAAATACCACACATTTTTCCATTTTTGCAAACTTTGGATGGGTGTCCAAATTTAAAACAATTAAAACATTGCAGGGGCTTTTGTTTGAAAGGTCGAACTTTAATCCTTTCATTTTCAATAAAAATATGGAAAGGTACATCAGCATCCTGGAAAGTAAGTATAATCATTGAAGTTCCAGGAACCTTATGCACTTTCCATACATTTAATGGACACATAGAAAGTATCTCCTCCTCTGTAAATTCGTATAGGTCCTTATTAAAGACCACTCCCCTTCCATAACTAAAATTTAGATGAGGTTTCATTTCCAATGTAATTTCATCACTGCCTGTCTGTAAGTTAGACAGTATTGCAGACTGAGTCGAAGATTTGGCATGGATGAGATAACTGTTCTTCCCAAAACGAGATATATCTCCAGGTGCTATGGTTCCTACTTTTTTTTGGATAAACTTACATATCTTAAAATAATTCCCTATTATCCCTTTAGGTTCAGCTAAGAGCCACATAGGTGGTTTGGGTTTTCTCTGTGAAGGCATGGGTACATTTCTATCTTTTTCAAACCAATCAGCAGGTTTGTACACATCCAATTCCTTTGGGACCTTATCACAAAGAGCTCCCATGATGTTCAATTCGTTAATTTTGATACTACTAATATTACTTATGGCATTAAACGCTTCATCATGACTTTCAAAAGATATCCAAGAGTCCCATTTTTCATCTCCAAGTCGCATCCGTATTTCCTTTATCAATCCATAGCACTCAAATGCTCTATATATATCATCATAATTTGTCTCTAATGGGATTTGGGAAACATGAAGGAATCGTAGTTTCCCTGTGTTACCCAAATTGCTAGATTTTTTAACATCAGTAGAGTGGTCCTTTTTAGTTCGAAGGTCGTCAACAGAGTTTTCCTTAATTTCAGTAGCAGAAGTCGTCAACAGTGCCGGGGGGGAGTCAGCAAATCCAGGGGATGGGGAGTCAGTATTTGAAGGGTCCATATTTAAGGGAGGGATTTTCAGGTTTTTTGTTGTTTTGTTGGGGTACCTGCTTGAGAATTATAAGAAAGTATCATACGTTGGAAAGGAAATTTGCATTCGCCACTATCGGCACAATGAGAGTATATTTCCCCGATGGTCCACTCCATACCCTACCCGAAGGATAGCATCAAAACAGATATAGAGGCACAGGTGTAAGCTAAACCCGCCTGTTAGGACTGAGACCAAAGTAATATGGAATCATCCTCCCCATATCTGTAATGATGGGCTTCCGGCCAAAAGCCAAGAGTCCCACCTCAAGGATTGGATCCCCCTGGATTCCGATGACCCAACCCTTGAGAGTAGTTCCGCCAAAAAGGTCCAAACCATCTTTGGGATGGCTGAGATCATCCAATACTCTCATATATAGCTTTGAATGCGAATACCTCCCAACCGTGATCCCTTCTCCCATTCATCTAAGCAGGCAGTAATAACGAATGTGGAAATATCCACGCCATTTAAATAAAATAGAAAAAAATAGATAAAAAAATAAATGAACAAATAAAATAAATAAATATATATATATGCATACATCTACATATATATATATAACTAAGAAAAATAATAATCATAGAGATAGGACAGCAAGATGAAAGAAAGGAAATTTGATAAAATTAGGAGAAGGTCGAAGTAATATTAAGCAGAAGAAAAAGATGAAAGAGAGAAATTTAGATTCGAACTGGGGGAGCAATTTCCCGAAGTTCGAGAGCCCTCTTGCCCGTCACCAAGATTCAGCACGGGAATGAAATGCCGTGCTGAAGCTCAATGACTTCATCAAGGCATTCTCTCATTAAGAGGGTTGGTTGATCTGAATCACTGACCAGAGTCTCAAGGAACATCCAGACTTATGTCTCCTTTCTTTTACAGAAGGTCCGCTGTGCTGCCAAGGGCTGCCCTGCTGCCTTTAATGATCGCATGGGCCATGACCTATGCCGGTCCCATGCGCATTTCACCATATCCTTCACTCGGGAGCCGGGACAAGCCTCATACATGGTGTGGTTCCCGGAGTCGTGCACGCTCTATTACGGATAAATTGACAGATCTCACTATTCAAGCTGTCAAAGAGGGCTCTGCCATGCCAGTTCTTAAAGAGACGGACCCCACCTCCATGCTCATCCCGAGTACCTCTGCTACCTGGGACGATGCTTCCTCTACTTTCACGGTAGGGAAGTTAGACCCAGACTGCGCCTCTACTCTGTTTTCCGAGAAGCTTCCCAAATTACCGGAGAATCTTCTCAGGACTGAGTTTGAGGCACGGAATAGGTTAGCTATGTCTCTCCACTCCATAACCTCCGCGGAGTCC
This sequence comes from Palaemon carinicauda, assembly GCF_036898095.1. Lineage (NCBI taxonomy): Eukaryota > Metazoa > Arthropoda > Malacostraca > Decapoda > Palaemonidae > Palaemon > Palaemon carinicauda. The sequence continues at coordinate 54,907,969 of NC_090768.1, read as the reverse complement.
CTAGCCTCGCTTTATCCGACTGAGACCTTGTTTCGGATATTCACAAAGAACCTGTCTCTGTCCTACCAAGTCGACCTACACGATTTCTGGTCGGCTCAGGTTAGTTGTAGGAAATACGTTCTGTCTGAGGCCTCTATCAGACATGAACCGAACAGGCTGATAGCTTCCTCCTGCTGGGGTAAAACCCTCTTTCCTCAGGAGGAAGTGAACAAAGTTCTTCAGGACGCTGCGAGGGCAAACCAAAATTTGCAAGTAAGGTGGGGCCTCACTGCCAAAAGGAAGGTCGAAGCCCAAAAACAAGCTTTCTTCAAGAAGAAGCAGAGATTTACCCCTTACAAGACGAACCGGGGTCACTACCATCAATCGACAGTTACCCACTCGTCATCACAGTCTCCCTCTGCTTCGACGTCTCAGCAACCAAATCCCCCTCAACAGGTGGTCTACCTCACTGCTCCCCCAGGTACACAACCCAACCCCGTTTGGATGCCCTCTCCTTCATACAACCCTAGCTACGAATCCTCAGGTTCCTTTTGTGGACACCAGAGAGGAAGCTACAGGGGTAGAGACCAGTTCCGCCAACGAGGCGGGCCTAGGACAAGGGGTGCTCGGGGAGGGAAGGGACCTAGATTCACTCCCTCGCAATGATGTGGTCCCAGTAGGGGGGAGACTTTACCACTTTCGAGACCATTGGACCTTCAGTCCGTGGGCTCACAGCATAATCTCCAAAGGTTTGGGTTGGAAATGGTCACAGGGTTCTCCACCTCCACCAGTGACCTTCTTCCAGAAACCCACTCCCATCCTGAAAAAGTACACCACAGAGTTACTCAAGAAGAAAGCAATCAAACGGGTTCGATCACTGAAGTTCCAAGGCCGCCTGTTTACAGTTCCGAAGAAAGACCCGTCGGCATTGAGAGTGGTCCTAGACTTGTCAAAACTAAACTCTTACATTCTCTGCGACAAGTTCCGAATGTTGACTCTCTCCCAGGTACAGACCTTACTTCCCCGTGGGGCCGTCACCACCTCTATCGATCTTACCGACGTCTATTATCATGTGCCAATAGCTCGAAACTTCTCTCCTTACCTAGGCTTCCGCCTAGGCAGGAAAGCCTTTGCGTTCAAAGTCATGCCCTTCGGTCTCAGCATTGCCCCCAGGATATTCACGAAACTGGGAGAGACAGTGCTAGAACAACTCAGGAGCCAAGGGATACAGATCATAGCTTATCTGGACGATTGGCTCATTTGGGCACGGTCGACCCAGGAATGCAACAGAGCTACGACGAAAGTACTTCGATTTCTCGCCAACCTGGGATTTCAGGTCAATCTCCAAAAGTCCCGCCTGCAACCATCATGCCACTTCGAATGGTTAGACATTCAGTGGGACCTTTCAAAGCACAAGCTATCCCTTCCTCCCAAAAAGGTAAGGGAAATAGCTTCCAAGATCAGGAATTTTCTCAAACACAAGCAGGTGTCCAGAAGAGCCTTAGAAAGAATCCTCGGCCTTCTCCAATTCGCTTCAGTAACAGATCTCCTATTAAAGGCCAAACTCAAAGACATCAATCGAGTTTGGAGAAAGAGAGCTACAGTACCTTTAAGAGACAAGATCTCGAAGATCCCCTCTGTCTTGAAAATGAGACTACGCCCATGGTCCGAACCGAGGAACCTCTCCAAATCGGTTCCTCTACAATTCCCACCTCCACGAGTGACAGTTCATACAGACGCGTCTCTGAGTGGATGGGGGGGTTACTCCGAACATCAGATGTTTCAGGGCTCTTGGTCACCCGCCATGAAACAGTTCCATGTCAATGTTCTCGAAGCCATGGCAGTGTTCTTGACCCTGAAGAGACTCTCCCCTCCGAGGTCGACCCACATCAGAGTAGTTTCAGACAGCACAGCCGTAGTACACTGCGTCAACAGAGGAGGATCCAGGTCACCCAACCTGAATCAGGTCCTGGTCACTATCTTTGCCTTGGCAACAGAAAAGAACTGGTTCCTGTCAGTAACTCACCTGGCAGGAGTCCAGAATGTGATAGCGGACTCACTATCCAGGACGAAACCACTGGAATCAGAATGGTCTCTAGACAAATTCATTCCGGTGGATACTCAGGCTGGTTCCGGGCCTCCAGATAGATCTATTCGCAACTCAGCTGAATCACAAACTTCCTTGTTATGTGACCCCAAACCTGGACCCTCAGGCTTATGCCATGGACGCATTAACCCTGGATTGGAACCATTGGAAGAAGATTTACCTATTCCCTCCAGTGAATCTTCTAATGAAAGTTTTACACAAACTACGCTCCTTCCGAGGGGCAGTGGCTTTAGTAGCACCTCACTGGCCAAAGAGCAGTTGGTTTCCTCTCCTCCTCAAGTTGAAACTCCATCCCTTCTGGATCCCATTCCCCAAACTGACCCAAGTAGTCCAAACTCAGACTGTGTCAGATTCCTCAAGGATAGCCAAAACCCTAACTTTGTGGACTTCATGAAGTTAGCAGCTCGTAGAGACGCAAACATTGACCCGGAAAACGTGCTCTTCATAGAATCAGACAAAAGGGACTCGACAATTCGTCAATATGATTCGGCCGTTAAGAAACTAGCAGATTTCCTAAAGAATTCAGACCATACTCGTATGACTCCGAATTTAGCCATCTCTTTCTTTAGGTTCCTATTTGACAAAGGCCTAGCAGCTAGCACTATAACCACCATCAAGTCAGCTTTGAAGAAAATCTTCTTTGTTGGGTTTAACATTAACCTAGCTGATTCCTATTTCTCCTCTATTCCAAAAGCGTGTGCTAGGCTTCGACCTTCGGTTCGTCCACAAAAGGTCTCTTGGTTTCTAAACGATGTCCTCAAACTTGCGTCAGACACGGACAATGATTCCTGCTCCTATATCACTCTTCTTAGGAAGACTTTATTTCTAACGGCTTTGGCCTCAGGTGCTAGTATCTCAGAACTAGCAGCTCTCTCACGAAACTCAGAAAACATAGATTTCCTCCCTTCAGGTGAAGTACTTCTTTCTCCAGACAGAGCTTTCCTAGCTAAAAATGAGGACCCACAAAATAGGTGGTCCCCTTGGAAGATTATTCCTCTTCCCCAGGATACTTCTCTGTGTCCAGTCACTACTCTCAGGGCCTTTTTAGCTAGAACTGCCACCCGCTCGTCTGGCCCCTTGTTTATCAGGGAACAAGGAGGTACTATTTCCATTCAAGGTATCAGACAACAAATCCTCTACTTCATTAAACATGCTAATCCGTAATCATTTCCCCATGCTCATGATATCCGGTCAGTAGCTACCTCCATCAATTACTTCCAGAACATGGAGTTTGATGACCTTGAAAAATATACGGGTTGGAAATCTCCTATGGTTTTCAAACGCCACTATCTAAAGAACTTACAGGCCCTTAAATACCCAACGGTTGCAGCTGGGAGTCTTATCTCTCCCCATTAATCTCTTGTTCTTCCTTTCTTCAATCTCTTCTCTTCTCCCTCCTACCTGCCACTCACACCACGTCGCCACTCTCCTGGGTGGTTCGTTAGCCCTAAGATTATTACCATGTTTAATTCCTATGGTTTAACTGTTATTGTATTTACCGTTACTTTAATGTTTGGATATGCTTAGACATGTAAGATTTGATGCTTTTTGCATTTGGACACTTGTATGATTCCTTGTCTTCATATTTATTTAGCCTTACGTTCACTATGTCCTTTGGCTAGTTTGTAATTCTATGTTTACTTACATTTTTATATTATATTTTGTTACATGGTGTTTGTATTCTCCTCATTATGTTATTACTTTATTGGGCTTGGAAGGCATTCTCTGGTACATTTTCCCCGGGCGTCACAGGTCGACCCAGAAAAGGGATTTTGACGAAGGAAAAATCTATTTCTGGGGAGAGACCTGTGACGCCCGGTGAAACCCTTCCCTGTTATTTTGTACGTTCCCACCCTTTCCTTTCCAAGCCATGTGTTCTTGCAGAAGGATGTCCTAGAGGGCGCTCGTGTTAGGCATCGGTGGCGTGGTTCAAGTGTGGTATCTAAGGCCTCTGTTACGGCCCTTCCCTTTGATGAAGGAATTATCTAAATGGAATAAAGCCTGTGAATAGTGGCTTTCACATGCCCCTGCTTTATACACGACACCCACAAGGTGCTCGCGCGAGGGTAGTAACCTCTGCATTCCATGCTTTTATCTTTCTCTGGTATATTTGGAAGGTTTAGATCAGAAAAGTGTAAAGAAGGACCCTTTTCACCGGGCGTCACAGGTCTCTCCCCAGAAATAGATTTTTCCTTCGTCAAAATCCCTTTTTTAAATCTTTAAAACTAGAGGGTTACTAGAATTAAAAACTTCCAAAGCTTGAAGGACACTCCTTGCATCACTAAAAATGGTAAAATTACCCTCCTTCTCCAACACTATTTTCTCAATAGCAGTTAGTATGCCATACAGTTCAGCAGTATATATGGAAGCTGTTAGAGGAAGTGCATCTCTACAATTAAAACCATTACTACAATTAAAACCATTACTATGTACTCCAAAACCAACGCCAGCATTAGATTTGGAGCAATCAGTATATATAAAAGTCGATCCCCTACGTTCTGCAACATGTTCCATAAAAAGAGACCTGGATTCTAAGTCAGTTATATTCTTCTTAACTCCAATAAAATATTTACAAAAAGATACCTCAGGTAAATTCCATGGAGGCATTGATGATACCTTAAATGGAAGCACCTTACTTCTAATTATATCAAGACTGTTTAATAATCATTTCACCCAAAAGCCATAAAGTTGAGGAAATTTTGGGTGCAACTCAAAGTATGAGGTGTGCCTTTCAAGACTTGCCGTCTGAAAGGCTAAAGAGTTAGGGAGTCTTTGCAACCTAAACCAATACCGAACAATAGGAGATTTTCAGTAAAGGTCTAGAGGTAGTTCTCCAGCATCAACAAGGAGACTTGTGATAGGTGAAGTTCTAAAAGCTCCTCTAGACAATCTAATACCAGCATGATGTATTGAATCTATAATCTTTAATTGGCTTGGGGTGGCTGAAAAGTGTATCTCACATCCATAACTAACTTTTGAAAAAATTCAAGGCCTTATATAATTTCAAAATAGCATTGTGGTCTGCTACCATGATGTATGGGACAATACTTTTAAAAGATTCAGAGCCTCAAGACATTTAGCTTTTAACGCTTTTAAGTGAGACCCCCATGTTAGCCTACAATCAAATATCAAACCTAAAAATTTAGCTTCACACACATGGGATATGTTGACCTTTAATGTAAATATCTGGGTATGGATGTACTCCCCGGATATGACAGAAATGGACAATAGTAGTTTTACTTGTCAAGAACTTAAATCCATTCATATCAGCCCAATGGATAATCTAGTCAATTGAGAATTGTAGTTTTCTCTCAACCATTGCCATTCTAGCTCCAGCAAATGATATGGAGATTGACTGATTGATTGAAAGTTTTCTGGCATCCTGACATCTGTCATTGACGCCGATAGCATTTACTATATATGAAAAATAAAAGAGAATTCAATTAAAACCATAAAAGTTAAGAAGTCATTATAATAGTTAAATAGTCTTCAGAAGACCTGCTTCTGAAATAAATCTAAAAATGCCGCTCGCATAGGACACATCATGTCCAAGAATCTTGGCAAGGATGAACCTGCCATTCTCACCTCGAGCCTCAAACAGATATCTATTTCTTAAGTTATTATAATAAGGGAATTTGGTCAACAAATGCCTCACTCTTAAAGGTACTAAACAGTCCTCGCAATACGGTTAATGTTGGCCCTTCAGCAGAAACTCGTGTCAACCGTGTGTGACCAATATTGAGACGACAGAGTCGTCTCCCGTTTTCGGGGTATCATGTTATACCTCCAAGATGATGTGATATTTTACTTCCCTCATTTTAATGCCATCTAGACTATCCCAGTGCTGTTGCAATTTATTACAAACCAATTTCTTGATGTAAGGTAGGAAATCATTACAGGGAATGGAATGCCTCCTTGGTAGCAACTCATATGCAGCATTCTTCGCCAGTAAATCTGCCTTCTCATTCCCAGACACACCTACATGTGCTGGAACCCAACAAAAATCGAACTGTTATACTTCTCCATCCAATAATAAAAAGCCATTCTAAAATCTTTAAAACTAGAGGGTTACTAGAATTAAAAACTTGTAAAGCTTGTAGAACACTCCTTGCATCACTAAAAATTTTAAAATTGCCCTCACTTTGCAAAGCAATTTTCTCAATAGTGGTTAGTATGCCATACAGTTCGGCAATAAATATGGAAGCTGTTAGAGGAAGTGCATCTCTACAATTAAAATCATTACTATGTACTCCAAATCCAACACCAGCATCAGATTTGGAGCAATCAGTATATATAAAAGTCGATCCCCTATGTTCTGTAACATGTTCCTTGAAAAAAGACCTGGATTCTAAGTCAGTCATATTTTTCTTAACTCCAATAAAGTATTTACAAAGATACGTCAGGTAATTTCCATGGAGGCTTTGATGATACCTTGAATGGAAGCACCTTACTTCTAATTATATCCACTGTTTAATAATTGTTTCACCCAAAACCCAAAAGGTTGAGGAGATTTTGAATGCAACTCAAAGTATGTTAAGTGCCTTACAAGGCCATGCAGTCTGAAAGGGTGAAGAACTAGGGAGTCTCTGCAATCTAAACCAATACCGAATAATAGAGGACAGTCTGTAAAGGTCTAGAGGCAACTCCCCAGCATCAACAAGGAGACTTGAGATAGGTAAGGTCCTAAACGCTCCTGTGGACAATCTAATAACAGCATGATGTACAGAATCTAATATTTTTAACCCCCTTCAGGTGTCCGAGGAGTATATTTTGCATCTATAACTAATTTTGGAAAAAATCAAGGGCTTGTATAATCTTAAAATAGTATTGCGGTCTGCCCCCCATGATGTATGGGACAATACTTTTAAAAGATTCAAAGCCTCAAGACATTTAGCTTTTAATGCTTTTAAGTGAGAAACCCTTGTAAGCCTACAATCAAATATCACCACGAGCTTTGATGTATATATCCAGGTCTGGATGTACTCCCTGGATACAACAGAAATGGACAATTGTAGTTTTACTTATTGAGAACTTGAATCCATTTATATCGGCCCACTGGATAATTCTATCAATAGAGTTGTATTTTTCTCTCAACCATTGCCATTCTAACTCCAGCAAATGATATGGAGAGATCATCCACAAATAATGTTGCGAGAACATCCCGGGGAATGACTGAGGATATCCCAATAATTGGTAGTGCAAAACGGTTACACTCAGCACAATACCCTGAGGAATTCCTTCCTGGCATTTACTCTCTGATAAGAGTTTCCCCAACTCTCACTTGGAAAACTATGTGAAAGAAATGACTGAATAAATAGTGGTAGCTCTCCTCTTAATCCAACCTCATGGATTCTTTTAAGTATACAACATCTCCATGTAGTATCATATGCCTTTTCAAGATAAAAAAAGTCTGTCACATGGTGCTGTTTAGAAGCAAAGGCTTCACAAATAGAGGACTTAAGTCGTATCAGCACATCAGTCGTTGAGTACATTTTTCTGAATCCACATTTAATGGGTGATAAAATACCCTTCTTTTCAAGGTACCACATCAGTCTTACATTGAGCATCTTCTCCATGATTTTGCACAAACAAGATGTCAATGCAGGTGGCCTATAATTTGCTGCTAGAAACTTGTCCTTACTGGGTTTTAAAAAGGCTAAACTAATGGCTAGTTCCCAAACACTTGGATAACTATGATCATGCCATATTCTATTAAAAATGCTTAAAATAAATAACTTTGTATTAAAAGGTACGTGTTTAATCATTGCATATAGAATTACATCGGGTCCAGGGGCTGTAGCGTTACACGTACCAAGAGCAGAATCAAATTCTCTTTCAGCAAAAGGAGAATTGTGACTCTTGCTTTCTTGTTGCGAAATTTAAAACTTTCTTTTCTGCAATGCTCCTATATTGGTGACCAGGAGCTGCTTCACACTTGCACGATACATTTGAAAAATGGTCAGCCAGGGCATTGCTGACTTCGGTTGCTCCAGTCATATACTGGCCATTTACCTTTAACACTGGTGGTGGGTTTGGGGTGAATTTGCCTGCTATCTTTTTGACTTTCCTCCACACAGATGATGTTGGTGTTCTACTGTTAATGGAGGAAACAAATAACATCCAAGACGGGTGCCTAACTTCTTTCATGGCACGACGTAACTGTGCTCTACATTTCTTTTACATGACGAAATTCTTGTGGCTCTGTGCAGGGCAGTTAGTTCTGATGACCACCAGGGGACTGGTCGTTGTCTGAATATCCCCGTTGTTTTGGGAATGAAATTGACTCCTGCTGTGTGAAGAGTTCCATTAAGTAAGTCTATGGCATCATCAACACCTTCAAAATGTTCTGCATTTCCTTCTATTTCACTTAACTCCCGAAATCTATCCCACTCCACCTTATCAAGATTCCATCGAGGCGATCTCTGTAAAGGTGGACCATTGTTAATGTTTATAATGATTGGTACATGATCACTAGTATGCCAATCATCTACAATTTTCCAATTATAATTGAGAAGACAGTTAGAGCTTACAACTGATAGGTCAATACAGGACAAGGTACCTGTCTGAACATGAAAATGTGTGGGCTCTCCTGTATTACGGAGTCCGACATCTTCAGTATCCAAAATTGATGTTATAATATTACCTCTTGATTTTGCTAAAACATCACCCCATAAAGGATGTCTACTATTAAGATCTCCTAGTAAGAGAAAAGGTTGTGTGAGTTGTTTAATCACCTCTACTATATTATCATATGAGATGTTATCATTTGGAGGCAAGTAAAGAGAACATTGTGTATTTTCTACCTATATCAATCTGTACAACCACTGCCTGCAGAGGGGTACAGATAGACAAAGATATTTGGGGAACACCTCGATGAACATATATAAGACTTCCCCCATGGCTCCCTGATCGTTGATCATATGGTGTCTTATAGCTAACATACTCTCGAGGACACGGCGTATTAGCATCGAGCTTGCTTTCTTGTAGATATACAGTTATAGGGGAGTACTCACGTATGAGGAGCTTAAGTTGTTCATATTTCGCCCTTAAACCCTGGCAACTTCATTGCAGAATGGAGGAAAAAACTATGGTTTATTTATTGGAAGACACCTTAGATGTAGTCTTCCCATTGGCAATATTTGATCTAACAATATTTCCCGGTGGTATCTCTAGAGAGGATCTTGATAATAGTGGGTTTTGTGTTCCTCTTTTTCTTTGTGTCCTTTTGATTTAATTGTTGAGGATGATAGTGGACTTCAACTTGAATTTCTGATTGGTTCAATTTACCTTCTAGTTGATCAGAAACATCAGCAGACAAGATATCATATGTATTTGAAGTCGAGACTTTAATGTTTCTTATGGTAGGAGGCGAGAGAGATGGAGGTCTCTGTCTTTTTCGATTAAAAGATTGTGATCTGTCAGGTTTTTGCACCTTCCGCACTACAGGTTCACCAGGTAAATTGGTTTCAAGTGGGCCTCCATCAGATCAGGCAAGGACACGGCCTGAGAGAGGTTTGTACTATTGTTTAGAATCGGAGTAGTTGGCTTTTGAATAACTTTCAGATCTTTCAGTATCTGCTTTGATTTTTCTACTTTTTCTGGATATAGATTTTCAATGGGACTTTCAACATCTTTGCTTACTTTCATTTGTTTCTTTATCTTAGAAGTAGAGACATAATTTTCGTCTGTGTGGTTTGGCAAATTTTTCTTCAGAACCATTGAAAAAGGTTGCCCTGGTCTTGTCTGCTTTTCAAGAGCTCTTTTACGAGCCTTTTTAAAAGTAACCCTTTCCATGGTCCTAATGGCCTGAATTTCTTTTTCAAAAATAAACTTAACACAGCTTTTAGATGTAGCTGGGTGTGCTTTCCCACAATGTATGCAATTAAGGTTTTCTATGCATACTCCATGACTACTTTTTTCACAGTTGGCACAAACAGCTGGCTTATTATTTAGTTTTTCCTTGCATTTCTGGCTTAAATAGCCATACATTTGGCAATGATAACATCGTAATGGTGAAGGGATATATGGTTTTACCTACAAAGATACCCAACCAGCTTTTTTAACATTTGGTAATCTGCATTGATCAAATGTTATAATCAAAGTAGCAAGAGGAGTACATTGTTCTCCAACTCTCTTTCTCAGTCTGACTACTATTACTACTTGACTTTTCAGTTCATCCTCAATTTCTTTTTCCTCTATGTCCAGCAACTCGGAAGCATATATCACACCTCTACTCTGGTTGAAAGTAGGGTGCGAAACGCATTTGACACTATGACCATCCAATGTTGGAAGTGTTTTCAATCTTTCGTCTTTTATTGGGGATAGCGCCTCTATCAGGAGACTTCGATTTCCTGTTGAAGAATTTTTGGCTGCCCTCCACATACAGCAACTATTTCCCTATTAGCTTTGAAAACATTTACACGTTCATGTCTTGCATTTTCAAATTCCAAAAATAAAAAATTTCTTATAATTCACTACTCCATAGTGACCAGGTAATACTTCTACTTTTCTATATTTTTCTGTACTGTCATCATTTCTCACTCTCTCTTCCTCTCTAGTGTTTTCTTATCTCTTCATATGACGTAAGTAAGGTTCCAATGTTACGATATTGGAACCCGAGTTGGAGCTGTCTGTACCGAGGTCCATGTTTGTATTTTCCAGGTCGTCAACAGAGGGATTGGTTTTTTTTTTTTTTTTGAAAGAGCAAGCCGAGTTATCCACCACTTATCGGAGAATGTCAGTCCTCCTATCCCGTGTGGCCCAACACGAGAAGAGGCTTCAGCGGGGACCAGTCCTCTATTAGAGAGGGGCTGCCTCTCTTAAGGTGGTCAGTGGGGGTGGTTAGCCCCTCCCACCAGCGAATCCAATGCCTGGCGTCACCCATTACCCACAAATATGGGCGACTTACAACCGTACCACTGGAGCCCGACTCTTACCAGACTTGGTCTGCACCCAATGGGGTCTGCCAGAGGGTGATGGCGTCTAAATTGGCACAGGTTGAGATGGAATGCCTTCCATCCCACACTGTGCCAAATCCAAAGAAGCACCCAAAGCATTATCAAACAAGCCAAAGTCATCAACAATATCAAGCCCAAAAGGAAGAGATGCGAGAAAAAAAAGAAATAACCAAAAAGAAGAGAAAAAGAGCTGACTGATTTAGTTGGATCAACAGTTGGGCACCGAGGTCCAGTGGGAAAGTACCTCCCTCTGTTCATTAGAGTCCAGCTGCTAATCCCTAAGGCCCCCCCCCCCCCTTTCCTCATCAAGGTTTCAGCATCTGGGGGAATGAGATTGAGACATCATCCACAAACATGTTGAGGGTACATCCCAGGGAATGACTGAGGATATCCCATTAATTGCAAGTGCAAACAGGGTTACACTCAGCACATTACCCTGAGGAACTCCTTCTTTCCGACATTTACTCTGATAGAGTTTTCCCAACTCTCACTTGAAAAACTCTATGTGAAAGAAATGACTGAATAAATAGTGGTAGCTCTCCTCTTAAGCCCAATTTATGAATTATTTTAAGTACACAATATCTCCATGTAGTATCATATGCCTTTTCAAGGTAAAAAAAAAACTGTTACATGGTGCTGTTTGGAAGCAAAGGCTTCACAAATAAAGGACTTAAGTCGTGTCAACACATCAGTCGTTGAGTGCATTTTCTGAATCCACATTGCATGGGTGATAAAATACCCTTTCTTTTCAAGGTACCACATCAGTCTTGCATTGACCATCTTCTCCATGATTTTACATAAACAAGATGTCAATGCAATAGGGCAATAGTTTGCTGCTAAAAACTTGTCCTTACCGGGTTTTAAAAAGCCCAAAATAATGGCTAGTTCCCAAACACTTCGATAACTATGATCATGCCATATTCTATTAAAAATGCTTAAAATAAATAACCTTGCATTAAAATATACACGTTTAATCATTGTATATGGAATTCCATCGGGTCCAGGGGCTGTATCGTTAAAATTAGCAAGTGCGAAATCAAATTCTCTTTCAGTAAAAGGAGAATTATACGACTTCACTTCTTGTTGCAAAATTTGAAATTTTCTTTTCTTCAATGCTCCTATACTGGTGACCAGGAGCTCCTTCAGACTTGCATGATACATTTGAAAAATGATCAGCCAGGGCATTGCTAACATCATTTGCTTCAGTCATATAATGACCGTGCACCTTCAATACTGGTGGTGTGTTTGGGGTAATTTTGCCTGTAATCTTTTTTATTCTCCTCCATACAGAAGATGGATGTGTTCTAATGCTAATGGAGGAAACAAAAGACACCCAAGCCTGGCACCGAGCTTCTTTCATGGCACAATGGAACTGTGCTTTACACTTTTTGTATGTTATCAAATTTTCCTCAGTACGGTGTCTACACAATCTAGTCAAGAGATTTTCTGGTGGCTCTGTGCAAGACAGTTATTTCTGAAATCCACCACGGGACTGGTCGTCGTTTGAATAATCCTCAATATTTTCAAATTGTTCTGCATTTCACTTAGCTCACGAAAATTAACCCGGTCTGCCTTGTCAAGATTCCATCGTGGCGATCTTTGTAAAGGCGGACCCTTGTGGGTGTTTATAACGATTGGTGCATGATCACTAGTATGCCAATCACCTAATATCCTCCAGTTGAAAAGAAGAAGGCAGTTAGAGCTTGCAATTGAAAGGTCAATGCGTGACAAGGTACCTGTCTGAACTTGGAAGTGCGCGGGCTCTCCTGTATTAAGGAGTCCGACATCCTCAGTCTCCACAATTGATGAGATAATATAGCCCCTTGTGTTTGCCAAAACATCTCTCCTATAAAGGATATCTACCATTCATATCTCCCAGTAAGAGAAAAGGTTGAGGGAGTTGTTTAATGACCTCTACTAAATCATATAAAATATTATCATTTGTAGTTAAGTACAGAGATCAAATTGTATATTTTCTCCCAATATCAATCTGTACAACCACTGCCTGCAGAGGTGTACGAATAGACAAAGATACTTGGGGAACATCTCGACGAACGTATATGAGACTAACACTATGGCTCCCTACGCGAGGACAAGGAGTATTAGGATCAGGTTTGCTCTCCTGTAAACATATAATTATGGGGAATGCTGATGAATATGGAGCTCAAGTTCTTCATATTTGGCCCTTAAACCCTGACAATTCCATTGCAAAATGAAGGAAAAAACCTATGGTTTATATTTTGGTAGGCCTTTTGGATGGAGTCTTCCCATTAGCGGTTTTTGATCTAACACTATTTCCAGGTGGTTTTCTTAAAGAAGGTCTTGATAGATTGGGTTTTGCAATTATGGTTTTCTTTTTGTCCTTTTGATCTAATTGTTGAGGGGAATGGTGGACCTCAACTTGAATTTCCGATTTATTTAAATTGACTACCAGTTGATCAGAAACATCAACAGACAAAGCATAATATTTATTTGATGTCATAATTTTTATATTTCTTATGGAAGGGGGCGAGGGAGATGGAGGTCTCTCTCTTTTCCGATTAATAGGTGGTGAGCTACCAGGTTTTTGCACCTTCCCCAATACAGGTGCACCTGTTATCTTGGTGTCACGTGGAATCTCCATCAAATCAGGCAAGGACATGGCCTGAGAGAGGTTAGTACTATTGTTGGTAATGGGGGACGAAGGCTGTACAGAAATGAGCATTGACCCAGTTTTAATAAACCACAGCAGATTCTTAGAAGGCAATATGTTTACCTTGTCATGCAGTACTTTATTATTAAAAGTTGTATTTCTTTTATTAGATTTACTGGCAGTGCTAGGTGGGTTTGATGTCTTCTGTGGTAAATTTCCCTTTGATTTCAACGCCTTTGCATAGCTAGTCAATATATTCAAGTCTTTTTGCATGTCCCACACTTGTGTTCTAAATCTGATTTGTTTAGGGCAGCTTCCTCCAACTTATACAGTTCGCATCTCCAATCAGTTGATTTATGATTCAGATTGCAGTTTGAACACCTGGCCTCAAGTGTACATTCTCCATGATAAGATTTGGGGCAAATACCACACATTTTTTCATTTTTGCAACCTTTAGATGGGTGTCCAAATTTAAAACAATTGAAGCATTGCAGGGGCTTTTGCTTGAAATGACAAACTTTAATTCTTTCATTTTCAATAACAATATGGAAAGGTACATCAGCGTCCTGGAAAGTAAGTATAATCATTGATGTTCCTGGAACCTTATGCACTTTCCTCTGTAAATTTGTACAGGTCTTTATTAAAGACCACTCCCCTTCCATCACTAAAATTTAGAAGGTTTCATTTCTAATGTAATTTCATCACTGCCGGTCTGTAAGTTAGATAGTATTACAGACTAGTTC